>NC_090933.1:302381190-302487458 GCF_040938575.1 Ambystoma mexicanum | reverse complement strand
GGCTGGGGAACAGGAGAGAGACACGGGGCATGAGTGGGATTTGGGGGGAACAGCAGGAGAGAGACACGGGGCATGAGCGGGGGGTGGGGGCAACAGGAGGGAGACACAGGGCATGAGCGGGAGGTGGGGGGAACAGGAGAGAGACACAGGGCATAAGCAGGGGGTGGGGGGAACAGGAGGAAGACAGGGGGAATGAGCAGGGGGTGGGGGGAACAGGAGGAAGTCACGGGGCATGAGCAGATTGTGGGCAGAAAAGGAGGAAGACACAGGGCATGAGCGACGCGTGGGTGGGAAACAGAAGAGAAACGCGGAGCATGAGCAGTGGTTGGGGGGACACAGGAGGAAGACACGGGGCATGAGCGGGGTTGGGGGGAAAAGGAGAGAGACACGGGGCATGAGCGGGGGGTGGGGGGAACAGGAGGAAGACACAGGGCATGAGCAGGGGGTGGGGGTACAGGGGGAAGACACGGGTCATGAGCGGGGGTGGCGGGAACAGGAGGGAGACACGGAGCATGAGCCGGGGGTGGGGGGAACAGGAGAGAGATACAGGGCAAGAGCGGGGGATGGGGGAACAGGAGAGAGACACGGGGCATGAGCGGGGGGTGGGGGGAACAGCAGGAGAGAGACACAGGGCATGAGCGGAGGTGGGGGGAACAGGAGGAGACACGGGGCATGAGCGGGGGGTGGGGGGAACATGAGAGAGACACAGGGCATAAGCAGGGGATGGGGGGAACAGGAGGAAGACAGGGGAAATGAGCAGGGGGTGGGGAAATGGCAGGAAGTCACGGGGCATAAGCGGGGCGTGGGTGGGGACAGGATAGAAACGTGGAGCATGAGCGGGGGTTGGGGGAACAGGAGGAAGACACGGGGCATGAGCAGGGGGAACAGGAGGAATACACGGAGCAGGAGCGGGTGGTGGGGGAAACAGGAGAGAGACACGGGGCATGAGCGGGGGGTCCGGGGAACAGGAGGAAGACACGAGGCATGAGCGGGGGTGTGGGGAACAGGAGGGAGACACGGGGCATGAATGGGGGGTGGGGGGAACTGGAGAGAGACACGGGGCATGAGCGTGGTGTGAGGGAACAGGAGGAAGACACAGGGCATGAGTTGGGGGTGGGGAACAGGAAGAAGACACAGGGCATAAGCCGGGGGTGGGGGAACAGGAGGAAGACACAGGGAATGAGCGGGGGTGGGAGAACAGGGGGAAGACACAGGGCATGAGCGGGGGGTGGGGGGAACAGGAGGGAGACACAGGGCATGAGCGTGGGGGGACAGGAGGGAGGCACAGAGCATGAGTGAAGGTGGGGGGAACAGGAGGAGACACGGGGCATGAGCGGGAGGTGGTGGAACAGGAGAGAGACACAGGGCATGAGCGGGGGCTAGGGGGAACAGGAGGAAGACACGGGGCATGAGCAGGGGTGGGGAACAGGTGGGATACACAGGGCATGAGCGGCGAGTGGGGGAACAGGAGAGAGACACGGGGCATGAGCAGGGGGTGGGGGGAACATCAGGAGAGAGAAACGGGGCATGCACGGGGCATGAGCGGGGGGTAGGAGGAAGAGGAGGGAGACACGGGGCATGAGCGGGAGGTGGGGAGAACAGGAGAGAGACACAGGGCATAAGCAGGGGGTGGGGGGAACAGGAGGAAGACAGGGGGAATGAGCAAGGGGTGGGGGAACAGGAGGAAGTCACGGGGGCATGAGCGGGGTGGTGGGCGAAACAGGAGGAAGACATGGGGCATGAGCAGGGCGTGGGTGGGAACAGGAGAGAGAAACGTAGAGCATGAGTGGGGGTTGGGGGGCACAGGAGGAAGACACGGGGCATGAGCGGGGTGGGGGGAACAGGAGAGAGACACGGGGCATGAGCGGGGATGGGAGAGGAGGAAACAGGAGGAAGACACGGGGCATGAGCGGGGGAACAGGAGAGAGATACGGGGCATGAGCGGGGGTGGGGGGAACAGGAGGAAGACACAGGGCATGAGCGGGAGGGGGGAACAGGGGGAAGACATGGGGCATGAGCGGGGGGTGGGGGGAACAGGAGGGAGACACGGGGCATGAGCGGAGGGTGGGGGGAACAGGAGGGAGACACGGGGCATGAGCGGGAGGTGGGGTGAACAAGAGGGAGGCACAGGGCATGAGCGGGGGTGGGGGGAACAGGAGAGAGACACGGGGCATGAGTGGGAGGTGGTGGGAACAGGAGAGAGACACGGGGCATGAGAGGGGGTGGGGGGGAACAGGAGGAAGACACGGGGCATGAGTGGGGGTGGGGGGAATAGGAGGAAGACACATGGCATGAGTGGCGGGTGGGGGGAACAGGAGAGAGACACGGGGCATGAGCGGGGGCAGGGGAACAGGATAGAGACACGGGGCATGAGCATGGGGTGGGGGGAACAGGAGGGAGACACAGGGCATGAGCGGGAGGTGGGGGGAACAGGAGAGAGACACAGGGCATAAGCAGGGGGTGGGGGAACAGGAGGAAGACGGGGGAATGAGCAGGGGGTGGGGGAGCAGGAGGAAGTCAGGGGGCATGAGCGGATTGGGGCGGAACAGGAGGAAGACACGGGGCATGAGTGGGGGTGGAGGGGAACAGGAGGGAGACAAAGGGCATGAGCGGTGGGTGGGGGGAACAGGAGAGAGACACAGGGCATGAGCGGGGGGCTGGGGAACAGGAGAGAGACATGGGGCATGAGCGGGGGGTGGGGGAACAGGAGGAAGACACGGGGCATGAGCGTGGGTGGGGGGAACAGGAGGGAGACACAGGGCATGAGCGGCGGGTGGGGGAACAGGAGAGAGACACAGGGCATGAGCGGGGGCGGGGGAACAGGAGAGAGACACGGGGCATGAACGGGGGTGGGGGGAACAGCAGGAGAGAGGACACGGGGCATGAGCGGGGGTGGGGGGGAACAGGAGGGAGACACGGGCCATGAGCGGGGGTGGGGGGAACAGGAGGGAGACACAGGGCATGAGCGGTGGTGGGTGGAACAGGAGAGAGACACAGGGCATGAGCGGGGGCTGGGGAACAGGAGAGAGACACGGGGCATGATTGGGGGTTGGGGGGAACAGCAGGAGAGAGACACGGGGCAGGGGGTGGGGGGAACAGGAGGGAGACACAGGGCATGAGCGGGAGGTGGGGGGAACAGTAGAGAGACACAGGGCATAAGCAGGGGGCGGGGGCAACATGAGGAAGACAGGGGGAATGAGCAGGGGGGAACAGGAGGAAGACACGGGGCATGAGCGAGGGTGGGGAACAGGAGGAAGACACGGGGCATGAGCTGGGGATGGGGGAACAGGAGAGAGACATGGGGCATGAGCGTGGGGTGGGGGGAACAGGAGGAAGACACAGGGCATGAGCGGGGGTGGGGGGAACAGGGGGAAGACACAGGGCATGAGCAGGGGTGGGGGGAAAAGGAGAGACACAGGGCATAAGCGGGGGGTGGGGAGAACAGGAGGAAGACACGGGGCATGAGCGGGGGGAACAGGAGGAAGACACGGGGGCATGAGCGAGGGTGGGGGAACAGGAGGAAGACACGGGGCATGAGCTGGGGATGGGGGAACAGGAGAGAGACATGGGGCATGAGCGTGGGGTGGGGGGAACAGGAGGAAGACACAGGGCATGAGCGGGGGTGGGGGGAACAGGGGGAAGACACGGCATGAGCGGGGATGAGGGGAACAGGAGGGAGACACGGGGCATGAACGTGGGGTGGGGGAACAGGAGGGAGCACAGGGCATGAGCAGGGAGTGGGGGGAACAGGATTGAGACGCAGGGCATAAGCGGGAGGTGGCGGGAACAGGAGGAAGACACGGCATGAGCGGGAATGGGGGGAACAGGAGAGAGACACGGGGCATGAGCGGCGGGTGGGGGGAACAGGAGAGAGATACGGGGCATAAGCAGGGGGTGGGGGGAACAGGAGGAAGACAGGGGGAATGAGCAGGGGGTGGGGGAACAGGAGGAAGTCACGGGGCATGAGCGGATTGTGGGGTGAACAGCAGGAGAGAGACACGGAGCATGAGCGGGGGGTGGGGGGAACAGGAGGGAGACACAGGGCATGAGCTGGAGGTGGGGTGAACAGGAGAGAGACACAGGGCATAAGCAGGGGGTGGGGGGAACAGGAGGAAGACGGGAAAATGAGCAGGGGGTGGGGGGAACAGGAGGAAGTCACAGGGCATGAGCGGATTGAGGGCGGAACAGGAGGAAGACACGGGGCATGAGCGGGAGTTGGAGGGAACAGGAGGGAGACACAGGGCATGAGCGGCGGGTGTGGGGAACAGGAGAGAGACACAGGGCATGAGCGGGGGCTGGGGAACAGGAGAGAGACACGGGGCATGAGTGGGATTTGTGGGGAACAGCAGGAGAGAGACACGGGGCATGAGCGGGGGGTGGGGGCAACAGGAGGGAGACACAGGGCATGAGCGGGAGGTGGGGGGAACAGGAGAGAGACACAGGGCATAAGCAGGGGGTGGGGGGAACAGGAGGAAGACAGGGGGAATGAGCAGGGGGTGGGGGGAACAGGAGGAAGTAACGGGGCATGAGCAGATTGTGGGCAGAAAAGGAGGAAGACACAGGGCATGAGCGGGGCGTGGATGGGAAACAGGGGAGAAACGCGGAGCATGAGCGGTGGTTGGGGGGACACAGGAGGAAGACACGGGGCATGAGCGGGGTTGGGGGGAAAAGGAGAGAGACACGGGGCATGAGCGGGGGGTGGGGGGAACAGGAGGAAGACACAGGGCATGAGCAGGGGGTGGGGGAACAGGGGGAAGACACGGGTCATGAGCGGGGGTGGCGGGAACAGGAGGGAGACACGGAGCATGATCCGGGGGTGGGGGGAACAGGAGAGAGATACAGGGCAAGAGCGGGGGCTGGGGGAACAGGAGAGAGACACGGGGCATGAGCGGGGGGTGGGGGGAACAGCAGGAGAGAGACACAGGGCATGAGCGGGGGTGGGGGGAACAGGAGGGAGACACGGGGCGTGAGCGGGGGGTGGGGGGAACATGAGAGAGACACAGGGCATAAGCAGGGGGTGGGGGGAACAGGAGGAAGACAGGGGAAATGAGCAGGGGTGGGGAAATGGCAGGAAGTCACGGGGCATGAAAAGGAGGAAGACACGGGGCATGAGCGGGGGGAACAGGAGGAAGACACGGGGCATGAGCGTGGGGAACATGAGGAATACACGGAGCAGGAGCGGGTGGTGGGGGAAACAGGAAAGACACACGGGGCATGAGCGGGGGGTCCGGGGAACAGGAGGAAGACACGAGGCATGAGCGGGGGTGGGGGGAACAGGAGGGAGACACGGGGCATGAATGGGGGTGGGGGGAACTGGAGAGAGACACGGGGCATGAGCGTGGTGTGAGGGAACAGGAGGAAGACACAGGGCATGAGTTGGGGGTGGGGGAACAGGAAGAAGACACAGGGCATAAGCGGGGGGTGGGGGAACAGGAGGAAGACACGGGGAATGAGCGGGGTGGGAGAACAGGGGGAAGACACAGGGCATGAGCGGGGGGTGGGGGGAACAGGAGGGAGACACAGGGCATGAGCGTGGGGGGACAGGAGGGAGGCACAGGGCATGAGTGAAGGTGGGGGGAACCGGAGTGAGACACGGGGCATGAGCGGGAGGTGGTGGAACAGGAGAGAGACACAGGGCATGAGCGGGGGCTAGGGGGAACAGGAGGAAGACACGGGGCATGAGCGGGGGTGGGGGAACAGGTGGGATACACAGGGCATGAGCGGCGAGTGGGGGGAACAGGAGAGAGACAAAGGGCATGAGCGGGGGCTGGGGGAACAGCAGAGAGACACGGGGCATGAGCAGGGGGTGGGGGAACAGCAGGAGAGAGAAACGGGGCATGCACGGGGCATGAGCGGGGGGTGGGAGGAACAGGAGGGAGACACGGGGCATGAGCGGGAGGTGGGGAGAACAGGAGAGAGACACAGGGCATACGCAGGGGGTGGGGGGAACAGGAGGAGGACACGGGGCATGAGCGGGGGAGCAGGAGGAAGACACGGGGCATGTGCGAGGGTGGGGGGAACATGAGGAAGACACGGGGCATGAGCGGGGGTGGGGGGAACAGGGGGAAGACATGTGGCATGAGCGGCAGGTGGGAGGAAAAGGAGAGAGACATGGGGCATGAGCAGGGGGTGGGGGAACAGGAGGGAGACACGGGGCATGAGCGAGGATGGGGGAACAGGAGGAAGACACAGGGCATGAGCGGGGGTGGGGGGAACAGGAGAGAGACACGGGGCATGAGCGGGGGTGGGGAGAACAGGAGGAAGACACAGGGCATGAGCGGGGGTGGGGGGAACAGGGGGAAGACATGGGGCATGAGCGGGGGCTGGTGGGAACAGGAGGGAGACACGGGCATGAGCGGAGGGTGGGGGGAACAGGAGGGAGACACGGGGCATGAGCGGAGGGTGGGAGAACAGGAGGAAGACACGGGGCATGAGCGGGGGGAACAGGAGGAAGACACGGGGCATGAGCGAGGGTGGGGGAACAGGAGGAAGACACGGGGCATGAGCTGGGGATGGGGGAACAGGAGAGAGACATGGGGCATGAGCGTGGGGTGGGGGGAACAGGAGGAAGACACAGGGCATGAGCGGGGGTGGGGGGAACAGGGGGAAGACACGGGCATGAGCGGGGATGAGGGGAACAGGAGGGAGACACGGGGCATGAACGTGGGGTGGGGGGAACAGGAGGGAGGCACAGGGCATGAGCAGGGAGTGGGGGGAACAGGATTGAGACGCAGGGCATAAGCGGGAGGTGGCGGGAACAGGAGGAAGACACGGCATGAGCGGGAATGGGGGAACAGGAGAGAGACACGGGGCATGAGCGGCGGGTGGGGGGAACAGGAGAGAGACACGGGGCATAAGCAGGGGGTGGGGGGAACAGGAGGAAGACAGGGGGAATGAGCAGGGGGTGGGGGAACAGGAGGAAGTCACGGGGCATGAGCGGATTGTGGGGTGAACAGCAGGAGAGAGACACGGAGCATGAGCGGGGGGTGGGGGGAACAGGAGGGAGACACAGGGCATGAGCTGGAGGTGGGGTGAACAGGAGAGAGACACAGGGCATAAGCAGGGGGTGGGGGGAACAGGAGGAAGACGGGAAAATAAGCAGGGGGTGGGGGGAACAGGAGGAAGTCACAGGGCATGAGCGGATTGAGGGCGGAACAGGAGGAAGACACGGGGCATGAGCGGGAGTTGGAGGGAACAGGAGGGAGACACAGGGCATGAGCGGCGGGTGTGGGGAACAGGAGAGAGACACAGGGCATGAGCGGGGGCTGGGGAACAGGAGAGAGACACGGGGCATGAGTGGGATTTGTGGGGAACAGCAGGAGAGAGACACGGGGCATGAGCGGGGGGTGGGGGCAACAGGAGGGAGACACAGGGCATGAGCCGGAGGTGGGGGGAACAGGAGAGAGACACAGGGCATAAGCAGGGGGTGGGGGGAACAGGAGGAAGACAGGGGGAATGAGCAGGGGGTGGGGGGAACAGGAGGAAGTAACGGGGCATGAGCAGATTGTGGGCAGAAAAGGAGGAAGACACAGGGCATGAGCGGGGCGTGGGTGGGAAACAGGGGAGAAACGCGGAGCATGAGCGGTGGTTGGGGGGACACAGGAGGAAGACACGGGGCATGAGCGGGGTTGGGGGGAAAAGGAGAGAGACACGGGGCATGAGCAGGGGGTGGGGGAACAGCAGGAGAGAGAAACGGGGCATGCACGGGGCATGAGCGGGGGGTGGGAGGAACAGGAGGGAGACACGGGGCATGAGCGGGAGGTGGGGAGAACAGGAGAGAGACACAGGGCATAAGCAGGGGGTGGGGGGAACAGGAGGAGGACACGGGGCATGAGCGGGGGGAGCAGGAGGAAGACACGGGGCATGTGCGAGGGTGGGGGGAACATGAGGAAGACACGGGGCATGAGCGGGGGTGGGGGGAACAGGGGGAAGACATGTGGCATGAGCGGCGGGTGGGAGGAAAAGGTGAGAGACATGGGGCATGAGCAGGGGGTGGGGGAACAGGAGGGAGACACGGGGCATGAGCGAGGATGGGGGAACAGGAGGAAGACACAGGGCATGAGCAGGGGTGGGGGGAACAGGAGAGAGACACGGGGCATGAGCGGGGGTGGGGAGAACAGGAGGAAGACACAGGGCATGAGCGGGGGTGGGGGGAACAGGGGGAAGACATGGGGCATGAGCGGGGGCTGGTGGGAACAGGAGGGAGACACAGGGCATGAGCGGAGGGTGGGGGAACAGGAGGGAGACACGGGGCATGAGCGGGGGTGGGGGAACAGGAGGGAGACACAGGGCATGAGCTGCGGGTGGAGGGAACAGGAGAGAGACACAGGGCATGAGCGGGGGCCGGGGAACAGGAGAGAGACACGGGGCATGAGCCGGTGGTGGGGTGAACAGCAGGAGAGAGACACGGGGCAGGAGCGGGGGGTGGGGGGAACAGGAGGGAGACACAGGGCATGAGCGGGAGGTGGGGGGAACAGGAGAGAGACACAGGGCATAAACAGGGGGTGGGGGGAACAGGAGGAAGACACGGGGCATGAGCGGGGGTGGGGGGAACAGGGGGAAGACATGTGGCATGAGTGGCGGGTGGGAGGAAAAGGAGAGAGACATGGGGCATGAGCGGGGGGTGGGGGAACAGGAGGAAGACATGGGGCATGAGCGTGGGGTGGGGGAAATGGAGGAAGACAAGGGGCATGAACGGGGGGTGGGGGAACAGGGGGAAGACACGGATCATGAGCGGGGGGTGGGAGAAACAGGAGGGAGACACGGGGCATGAGCCGGGGGTGGGGGGAACAGGAGACAGACACAAGGCATGAGCGGGGGCTGGGGGAACATGAGAGAGACACGGGGCATGAGCGGGGGGTGGGGGGAACAGTAGGAGAGAGACACAGGGCATGAGCGGGGGGTGGGGGAACAGGAGGGAGACACAGGGCAGGAGCTGGAGGTGGGGGAAAGAGGAGAGAGACACAGGGCATAAGCAGGGGGTGGGGGGAACAGGAGTAAGACACGGGGCATGAGCGGGGGGTAGGGGAACAGGAGGGAGGCATAGGGCATGAGCAGGGGTGGGGGAACAGGAGTGAGACACGGGGCATGAGCGGGCGGTGGGGGAACAGGAGGAAGACACGGGGCATGAGCGGGGGTGGGGGGTCAGGAGGGATACAAAGGGCATGAGCGGCGGGTGGGGGGAACAGGAGAGAGACACAGGGCATGAGCAGGGGCTGTGGGAACAGGAGAGAGACACAGGGCATGAGCGGGGGTGGGGGGAACAGCAGGAGAGAGACAAGGGGCATGAGCGTGGGGTGGGGGAACAGGAGGGAGACAGGGGGAATGAGCAGGGGATGGGCAGAACAGGAGGAAGACACGGGGCATGAGCAGGGCGTGGGTGGGAACCTGAGAGAAACGCGGAGCATGAGCGGGGGTTGGGGGGGCACAGGAGGAAGGCACGGGGCATGAGCGGGGGTTGGGGGGGCACAGGAGGAAGGCACGGGGCATGAGCGGGGGGTGGGAGAACAGGAGGAAGACACGGGGCATGAGCGGGGGGAACAGGAGGAAGACACGGGGCATGAGCGAGGATGGGGGAACAGGAGGAAGACACAGGGCATGAGCGGGGGTGGGGGGACAGGAGAGAGACACGGGGCATGAGCGGGGGTGGGGAGAACAGGAGGAAGACACAGGGCATGAGCGGGGGTGGGGGGAACAGGGGGAAGACATGGGGCATGAGCGGGGGCTGGTGGGAACAGGAGGGAGACACGGGCATGAGCGGAGGGTGGGGGGAACAGGAGGGAGACACGGGGCATGAGCGGGGGTGGGGGAACAGGAGGGAGACACAGGGCATGAGCTGCGGGTGGAGGGAACAGGAGAGAGACACAGGGCATGAGCGGGGGCCGGGGAACAGGAGAGAGACACGGGGCATGAGCGGGTGGTGGGGGGAACAGCAGGAGAGAGACACGGGGCAGGAGCGGGGGGTGGGGGGAACAGGAGGTAGACACAGGGCATGAGCGGGAGGTGGGGGGAACAGGAGAGAGACACAGGGCATAAGCAGGGGTGGGGGGAACAGGAGGAAGACGGGAAAATGAGCAGGGGGTGGGGGGAACAGGAGGAAGTCACGGGGCATGAGCGGATTGTGGGCGGAACAGGAGGAAGACACGGGGCATGAGCGGGAGTTGGAGGGAACAGGAGGGAGACACAGGGCATGAGCGGCGGGTGTGGGGAACAGGAGAGAGACACAGGGCATGAGCGGGGGCTGGGGAACAGGAGAGAGACACGGGGCATGAGTGGGATTTGGGGGAACAGCAGGAGAGAGACACGGGGCATGAGCAGGGGGTGGGGGCAACAGGAGGGAGACACAGGGCATGAGCGGGAGGTGGGGGGAACAGGAGAGAGACACAGGGCATAAGCAGGGGGTGGGGGGAAGATAAGGAAGACAGGGGGAATGAGCAGGGGTGGGGGGAACAGGAGGAAGTCACGGGGCATGAGCGGATTGTGGGCAGAAAAGGAGGAAGACACAGGGCATGAGCGTGGGGTGAGGGAACAGGAGGAAGACACAGGGCATGAGCTGGGGGTAAGGGAACAGGAAGAAGACACAGGGCATAAGCGGGGGTGGGGGGAACAGGAGGAAGACACGGGGAATGAGCGGGGGTGGGAGAACAGGGGGCAAGACACAGGGCATGAGCGGGGGGTGGAAGGAACAGGAGGGAAACACGGGGCATGAGCGTGGGGGGACAGGAGGGAGGCACAGGGCATGAGTGAGGGTGGGGGGAACAGGAGTGAGACACGGGGCATGAGCGGGAGGTGGTGGAACAGGAGAGAGACACAGGGCATGAGCGGGGGCTGGGGGGAACAGGAGGAAGACACGGGGCATGAGCGGGGGTGGGGGAACAGGTGGGATACACAGGGCATGAGCGGCGAGTGGGGGGAACAGGAGAGAGACAAAGGGCATGAGCGGGGGCTGGGGGAACAGGAGAGAGACATGGGGCATGAGCTGGGGGAACAGGAGGAATACACGGAGCAGGAGCGGGTGGTGGGGGAAACAGGAGAGAGACACGGGGCATGAGCAGGGGGTCCGGGGAACAGGAGGAAGACACGAGGCATGAGCGGGGGTGGGGGGAACAGGAGGGAGACACGGGGCATGAATGGGGGGTGGGGGGAACTGGAGGGAGACACAGGGCATGAGCGTGGGGTGAGGTAACAGGAGGAAGACACAGGGCATGAGCTGGGGGTAAGGGAACAGGAAGAAGACACAGGGCATAAGCGGGGGGTGGGGGGAACAGGAGGAAGACACGGGGAATGAGCGGGGGTGGGAGAACAGGGGGCAAGACACAGGGCATGAGCGGGGGGTGGGGGGAACAGGAGGGAAACACGGGGCATGAGCGTGGGGGGACAGGAGGGAGGCACAGGGCATGAGTGAGGGTGGGGGGAACAGGAGTGAGACACGGGGCATGAGCGGGAGGTGGTGGAACAGGAGAGAGACACAGGGCATGAGCGGGGGCTGGGGGGAACAGGAGGAAGACACGGGGCATGAGCGGGGGTGGGGGAACAGGTGGGATACACAGGGCATGAGCGGCGAGTGGGGGGAACAGGAGAGAGACAAAGGGCATGAGCGGGGGCTGGGGGAACAGGAGAGAGACATGGGGCATGAGCGGGGGGGGAACAGCAGGAGAGAGACACGGGGCATGAGCGGGGGGTGGGAGGAACAGGAGGGAGACACGGGGCATGAGCGGGAGGTGGGGAGAACAGTAGAGAGACACAGGGCATAAGCAGGGGGTTGGGGGAACAGGAGGAAGACAGGGGGAATGAGCAGGGGGTGGGGGAACAGGAGGAAGTCACGGGGCATGAGCGGGTGGTGGGCGGAACAGGAGGAAGACAAGGGGCATGAGCAGGGCGTGGGTGGAAACAGGAGAGAAACGTAGAGCATGAGTGGGGGTTGGGGGGGCACAGGAGGAAGACACGGGGCATGAGCGGGGTGGGGGGAACAGGAGAGAGACACGGGGCATGAGCGGGGGGTGGGAGAACAGGAGGAAGACACGGGGCATGAGCGGGGGGAACAGGAGAGAGACACGGGGCTTGAGCAGGGGTGGGGGGAACAGGAGGAAGACACAGGGCATGAGCGGGGGTGGGGGAACAGGGGGAAGACATGGGGCATGAGCGGGGGTGGGGGGAACAGGAGGGAGACACGGGGCATGAGCGGAGGGTGGGGGGAACAGGAGGGAGACACGGGGCATGAGCGGGGGTGGGGGGAACAAGAGGGAGGCACAGGGCATGAGCGGGGGTGGGGGGAACAGGAGGAAGACACAGGACATGAGCGGCGGGTGGGGGGAACAGGAGAGAGACACGGGGCATGAGCGGGGGCGGGGGAACAGGAGAGAGACACGGGGCATGAGCGGGGGGTGGGGGGAAAAGCTGGAGAGAAACACGGGGCATGAGCGGGGGGTGGGGGGAACAGGAGTGAGACACAGGGCATGAGCGGGAGGTGGGGGGAACAGGATTGAGACACAGGGCATAAGCAGGGGGTTGGGGAACAGGAGGAAGACGGGGGAATGAGCAGGGGTTGGGGGGAACAGGAGGAAGTCAGGGGGCATGAGCGGATTGTTGGCGGAACAGGAGGAAGACTCGGGGCATGAGTGGGGGTGGGGGGGAACAGGAGGGAGACAAAGGGCATGAGCGGCGGGTGGGGGGAACAGGAGAGAGACACGGGGCATGAGCGGGGGTGGGGGAACAGGAGAGAGACACGGGGCATGAGCGGGGGTGGGGTGAACAGGAGGAAGACACGGGGCATGAGTGGGGGTGGGGGGAACAGGAGGAAGACACAGGGCATGAGCGGCGGGTGGGGGGAACTGGAGAGAGACAAAGGGCATGAGCGGCGGGTGGGGGGAACAGGAGAGAGACACAGGGCATGAGCGGGGGCTGGGGAACAGGAGAGAGACATGGGGCATGAGCAGGGGGTGGGGGGAACAGGAGGAAGACACAGGGCATGAGCGCAGGTGGGGGGAACAGGAGGGAGACACAGGGCATGAGCGGCGGGTGGGGGGAACAGGAGAGAGACACTGGGCTTGAGCGGGGGAACAGGAGAGAGACACGGGGCATGAGCGGGGGTGGGGGGAACAGCAGGAGAGAGACACGGGGCATGAGCGGGGGGTGAGGGGAACAGGAGGGAGACACGGGCCATGAGCGGGGGTGGGCGGGGACCAGGAGGGAGACACAGGGCATGAGCGGTGGGTGGGGGGAACAGGAGAGAGACACAGGGCATGAGCGGGGGCTGGGGAACAGGAGAGAGACACGGGGCATGAGTGGGGGTTGGGGGGAACAGCAGGAGATAGACACGGGGCATGAGCAGGGGGTGAGGGAACAGGAGGGAGACACAGGCATGAGCGGAAGGTGGGGGGAACAGTAGAGAGACACAGGGCATAAGCAGGGGGCGGGGGGAACAGGAGGAAGACAGGGGGAATGAGCAGGGGGTGGGGGAACAGGAAGAAGTCACGGGGCATGAGCGGATTGTGGGCAGAACAGGAGGAAGACACGGGGCATGAGTGGGGCGTGGGTGGGAACAGGAAAGAAACGCGGAGCATGAGCGCTGGTTGGGGGGCACAGGAGGAAGACACAGGGCATGAGCGGGGATGGGGGGAAAAGGAGAGAGACACACAGGGCATAAGCGGGGGGTGGGAGAACAGGAGGAAGACACGGGGCATGAGCGGGGGGAACAGGAGGAAGACACGGGGCATGAGCGAGGGTGGGGGGAACAGGAGGAAGACACGGGGCATGAGCGGGGGATGGGGGAACAGGAGAGAGGGCATGAGCGGGGGGTGGGGGGAACAGGAGGAAGACACAGGGCATGAGCGGGGGTGGGGGGAACAGGGGGAAGACACGGGGCATGAGCGGGGATGAGGGGAACAGGAGGGAGACACGGGGCATGAGCGTGGGGTGGGGGGAACAGGAGGGAGGCACAGGGCATGAGCAGGGGGTGGGGGAACAGGAGAGAGACGCAGGGCATAAGCGGGAGGTGGCAGGAACAGGAGGAAGACACGGCATGAGCGGGAATGGGGGGAACAGGAGAGAGACACGGGGCATGAGCGGCGGGTGGGGGGAACAGGAGAGAGACAAGGGGCATGAGCGGGTTGTGGGGGGAACAGCTGGAGAGAAACACGGGGCTTGAGCGGGGGTGGGGGGAACAGGAGGGAGACACAGGGCATGAGCGGGAGGTGGGGGGAACAGGAGAGAGACACAGGGCATAAGCAGGGGGTGGGGGAACAGGAGGAAGACGGGGGAATGAGCAGGGGTGGGGGGAACAGGAGGAAGTCAGGGGGCATGAGCGGATTGTGGGCGGAACAGGAGGAAGACACGGGGCATGAGTGGGGGTGGGGGGGAACAGGAGGGAGACAAAGGGCATGAGCGGCGGGTGGGGGGAACAGGAGAGACACACAGGGCATGAGCTGGGGCTGGGGAACAGGAGAGAGACATGGGGCATGAGCAGGGGGTGGGGGGAACAGGAGGAAGACACGGGGCATGAGCGCGGGTGGGGGTAACAGGAGGGAGACACAGGGCATGAGCGGTGGGTGGGGGGAACAGGAGAGAGACACTGGGCATGAGCAGGGGCGGGGGAACAGGAGAGAGACACGGGGCATGAGCGGGGGTGGGGGGAACAGCAGGAGTGAGACACGGGGCATGAGCAGGGGGTGGGGGGAACAGGAGGGAGACACGGGCCATGAGCGGGGGTGGGAGGGAACAGGAGGGAGACACAGGGCATGAGCGGTGGGTGGGGGGAACAGGAGAGAGACACAGGGCATGAGTGGGGGCTGGGGAACAGGAGAGAGACACGGGGCATGAGTGGGGGTTGGGGGAAACAGCAGGAGAGAGACACGGGGCATGAGCAGGGGGTGGGGGAACAGGAGGGAGACACAGGCATGAGCGGGAGGTGGGGGGAACAGTAGAGAGACACAGGGCATAAGCAGGGGGCGGGGGGAACAGGAGGAAGACAGGGGGAATGAGCAGGGGGTGGGGGAACAGGGAGAAGTCACGGGGCATGAGCGGATTGTGGGCGGAACAGGAGGAAGACACGGGGCATGAGTGGGGCGTGGGTGGGAACAGGAAAGAAACGTGGAGCATGAGCGGTGGTTGGGGGGCACAGGAGGAAGACACAGGGCATGAGCGGGGGTGGGGGGAAAAGGAGAGAGACACAGGGCATAAGCGGGGGGTGGGAGAACAGGAGGAAGACACAGGGCATGAGCGGGGGGAACAGGAGGAAGACACGGGGCATGAGCGAGGGTGGGGGGAACAGGAGGAAGACACGGGGCATGAGCGGGGGATGGGGGAACAGGAGAGAGACATGGGGCATGAGCGGGGGGTGGGGGGAACAGGAGGAAGACACAGGGCATGAGCGGGGGTGGGGGGAACAGGGGGAAGACACGGGGCATGAGCGTGGGGTGGGGGGAACAGGAGGGAGGCACAGGGCATGAGCAGGGGGTGGGGGGAACAGGAGAGAGACGCAAGGCATAAGCGGGAGGTGGCAGGAACAGGAGGAAGACACGGCATGAGCGGGAATGGGGGGAACAGGAGAGACACACGGGGCATGAGCGGCGGGTGGGGGGAACAGGAGAGAGACACGGGGCATAAGCAGGGGGTGGGGGGAACAGGAGGAAGACAGGGGGAATGAGCAGTGGGTGGGGGGAACAGGAGGAAGTCACGGGGCATGAGCGGATTGTGGGCGGAATAGGAGGAAGACACGGGGCATGAGCGGGGGTGGGGGGAACAGGAGGGAGACACAGGGCATGAGCGGCGGGTGGGGGGAACAGTAGAGAGACACAGGGCATGAGCGGGGGCTGGGGAACAGGAGAGAGACACAGGGCATAAGCAGGGGGTGGGGGGAACAGGAGGAAGACAGGGGGAATGAGCAGGGGGTGGGGGGAACAGGAGGAAATCACGGGGCATGAGCGGATTGTGGCCGGAACAGGAGGAAGACACGGGGCATGAGCGGGGCGTGGGTGGGAACAGGAGAGAAACGCAGAGCATGAGCGGTGGTTTGGGGGGCACAGGAGGAAGACACATGGCTTGAGCGGGGGTGGGGGGAAAAGGAGAGAGACACGGGGCATGAGTGGAGGGTGGGGGAACAGGAGGAAGACACGGGGCATGAGCCGGGGGAGCAGGAGGAAGACACGGGGTATGTGCGAGGGTGGGGGGAACAGGAGGAAGACACGGGGCATGAGCGGGGGTGGGGGGAACAGGGGGAAGACAAGTGGCATGAGCGGGGGGTGGGAGGAAAAGGAGAGAGACATGGGGCATGAGCAGGGGGTGGGGGAAAAGGAGGAAGACATGGGGCATGAGCGTGGGGTGGGGGAACAGGAGGAAGACAAGGGGCATGAGCGGGGGTTGGGGGAACATGTGGAAGACAAGGGGCATGAGCAGGGGGTGGAGGGAACAGGAGAGAGACATGGGGCATGAGCGGGGGTGGGGGGAACAGGAGGAAGACACGGGGTATGAGCGGGGGAACAGGAGGAATACACAGAGCATGAGCGGGAGTTGGGGGGAACAGGAGAGAGACACGGGTCATGAGCGGGGGTGCGGGGAACAGGAAGAAGACACGGGGCATGAGCGGGGGGTGGGGGGAACAGGAGGGAGACACGGGGCATGAGTGGGGGGTGGGGGGAACAGGAGGAATACACAGGGCATGAGCGAGGGGAAAGGGGGAACAGGAGGAAGACACAGGGCATGAGTGGGGGCTGGGGAACAGGAGAGAGACACGGGGCATGAGCGGGGGCTGGGGAACAGCAGGAGAGAGACATGTGGCATGAGCGGGGGTGGGGGGGAACAGGAGGTAGACACGGGGCATGAGCAGCAGGTGGGGGGAACAGCAGAGAGACACGGGGCATGAGCGAGGGGTGGGGGGAACAGGAGGAAGACACAGGGCATGAGCGGGGGTGGGGAGAACAGGGGGAAGACACGGGGCATGAGCGGGGGTGAGGCGAAAAGGAGGGAGACACGGGGCATGAGCGGGGGTTGGGGGGAACAGGAGGTAGGCACGGGGCATGAGCGGCGGGTGGGAGGAACAGGAGAGAGACACGGGGCATGAGCGGGCATGGGGGGAACAGGAGGAAGACACGGTTCATGAGCGGGGGAATAGGAGGAATACACAGAGCATGAGCGGTTGTGGGGGGAACAGGAGAGAGACACGGGGCATGAGCGGGGGGTGCGGGGAACAGGAGGGAGACACAGGGCATGAGTGAGGGGTGGGGGGAACAGGAGGGAGACACGGGGCATGAGCGTGGGGTGGGGGAACAGGAGGAAGACACGGGGCATGAGCATGGGGTGGGGGAACATGTGGAAGACACTGGACATGAGAGGGGAGTGGGGGAACAGGAGTGAGACATGGGGCATGAGCGGGGTTGGGGGGAAAAGGAGGAAGACACGGGTCATGAGCGGGGGGAACATGAGGAATACACGGAGCATGAGCCGTTGTGGGGGGAACAGGAGAGAGACACGGGGCATGAGCGGGGGGTTTGCGGAACAGGAGAAAGACACGGGGCATGAGCGGGAGGTGCGGGGAACAGGAGGGAGACACGGGGCATGAGTGAGGGGGGGGGAACAGGAGGGAGACATGGGGCATGAGCATGGGGTGGGGGAACAGGAGGAAGACACAGGGCATGAGCGGGGGGTGGGGGAACATGTGGAAGACACTGGGCATGAGCGGGGGTTGGAGGGAACAGGAGGGAGACATGGGGCATGAGCGGGGGTGGGGGGAACAGGAGGAAGACATGGGCATGAGCGTGGGGTGCGGGGAACAGGAGAGAGACATGGGGCATGAGCGGGGGGAACAGGAGGAATACACAGAGCATGAGCGGGTGGTGGGGGGAACAGGAGAGAGACACAGGGCATGAGCTGGGGTGCGGGGAACAGGAGGAAGACACAGGGCATGAGCGAGGGGAAAGGGGGAACAGGAGGAAGACACAGGGCATGAGCTGGGGCTGGGGAACAGGAGAGAGACACAGGGCATGAGCGGGGGTGGGGGGAACAACAGGAGAGAGACACGGGGCATGAGCGGGGGGTGGGAGAACAGGAGGAAGACACGGGGCATGAGCGGGGGGAACAGGAGGAAGACACGGGGCATGAGCGAGGGTGGGGGGAACAGGAGGAAGACACGGGGCATGAGCGGGGGATGGGGGAACAGGAGAGAGGGCATGAGCGGGGGGTGGGGGGAACAGGAGGAAGACACAGGGCATGAGCGGGGGTGGGGGGAACAGGGGGAAGACACGGGGCATGAGCGGGGATGAGGGGAACAGGAGGGAGACACGGGGCATGAGCGTGGGGTGGGGGGAACAGGAGGGAGGCACAGGGCATGAGCAGGGGGTGGGGGAACAGGAGAGAGACGCAGGGCATAAGCGGGACGTGGCAGGAACAGGAGGAAGACACGGCATGAGCGGGAATGGGGGGAACAGGAGAGAGACACGGGGCATGAGCGGCGGGTGGGGGGAACAGGAGAGAGACAAGGGGCATGAGCGGGTTGTGGGGGGAACAGCTGGAGAGAAACACGGGGCTTGAGCGGGGGGTGGGGGGAACAGGAGGGAGACACAGGGCATGAGCGGGAGGTGGGGGGAACAGGAGAGAGACACAGGGCATAAGCAGGGGGTGGGGGAACAGGAGGAAGACGGGGGAATGAGCAGGGGTGGGGGGAACAGGAGGAAGTCAGGGGGCATGAGCGGATTGTGGGCGGAACAGGAGGAAGACACAGGGCATGAGTGGGGGTGGGGGGGAACAGGAGGGAGACAAAGGGCATGAGCGGCGGGTGGGGGGAACAGGAGAGACACACAGGGCATGAGCTGGGGCTGGGGAACAGGAGAGAGACATGGGGCATGAGCAGGGGGTGGGGGGAACAGGAGGAAGACACGGGGCATGAGCGCGGGTGGGGGTAACAGGAGGGAGACACAGGGCATGAGCGGTGGGTGGGGGGAACAGGAGAGAGACACTGGGCATGAGCAGGGGCGGGGGAACAGGAGAGAGACACGGGGCATGAGCGGGGGTGGGGGGAACAGCAGGAGTGAGACACGGGGCATGAGCGGGGGGTGGGGGGAACAGGAGGGAGACACGGGCCATGAGCGGGGGTGGGAGGGAACAGGAGGGAGACACAGGGCATGAGCGGTGGGTGGGGGGAACAGGAGAGAGACACAGGGCATGAGTGGGGGCTGGGGAACAGGAGAGAGACACGGGGCATGAGTGGGGGTTGGGGGAAACAGCAGGAGAGAGACACGGGGCATGAGCAGGGGGTGGGGGAACAGGAGGGAGACACAGGCATGAGCGGGAGGTGGGGGGAACAGTAGAGAGACACAGGGCATAAGCAGGGGGCGGGGGGAACAGGAGGAAGACAGGGGGAATGAGCAGGGGGTGGGGGAACAGGGAGAAGTCACGGGGCATGAGCGGATTGTGGGCGGAACAGGAGGAAGACACGGGGCATGAGTGGGGCGTGGGTGGGAACAGGAAAGAAACGTGGAGCATGAGCGGTGGTTGGGGGGCACAGGAGGAAGACACAGGGCATGAGCGGGGGTGGGGGGAAAAGGAGAGAGACACAGGGCATAAGCGGGGGGTGGGAGAACAGGAGGAAGACACAGGGCATGAGCGGGGGGAACAGGAGGAAGACACGGGGCATGAGCGAGGGTGGGGGGAACAGGAGGAAGACACGGGGCATGAGCGGGGGATGGGGGAACAGGAGAGAGACATGGGGCATGAGCGGGGGGTGGGGGGAACAGGAGGAAGACACAGGGCATGAGCGGGGGTGGGGGGAACAGGGGGAAGACACGGGGCATGAGCGTGGGGTGGGGGGAACAGGAGGGAGGCACAGGGCATGAGCAGGGGGTGGGGGGAACAGGAGAGAGACGCAAGGCATAAGCGGGAGGTGGCAGGAACAGGAGGAAGACACGGCATGAGCGGGAATGGGGGGAACAGGAGAGAGACACGGGGCATGAGCGGCGGGTGGGGGGAACAGGAGAGAGACACGGGGCATAAGCAGGGGGTGGGGGGAACAGGAGGAAGACAGGGGGAATGAGCAGTGGGTGGGGGGAACAGGAGGAAGTCACGGGGCATGAGCGGATTGTGGGCGGAATAGGAGGAAGACACGGGGCATGAGCGGGGGTGGGGGGAACAGGAGGGAGACACAGGGCATGAGCGGCGGGTGGGGGGAACAGTAGAGAGACACAGGGCATGAGCGGGGGCTGGGGAACAGGAGAGAGACACAGGGCATAAGCAGGGGGTGGGGGGAACAGGAGGAAGACAGGGGGAATGAGCAGGGGGTGGGGGGAATAGGAGGAAATCACGGGGCATGAGCGGATTGTGGCCGGAACAGGAGGAAGACACGGGGCATGAGCGGGGCGTGGGTGGGAACAGGAGAGAAACGCAGAGCATGAGCGGTGGTTTGGGGGGCACAGGAGGAAGACACATGGCTTGAGCGGGGGTGGGGGGAAAAGGAGAGAGACACGGGGCATGAGTGGAGGGTGGGGGAACAGGAGGAAGACACGGGGCATGAGCCGGGGGAGCAGGAGGAAGACACGGGGTATGTGCGAGGGTGGGGGGAACAGGAGGAAGACACGGGGCATGAGCGGGGGTGGGGGGAACAGGGGGAAGACAAGTGGCATGAGCGGGGGGTGGGAGGAAAAGGAGAGAGACATGGGGCATGAGCAGGGGGTGGGGGAAAAGGAGGAAGACATGGGGCATGAGCATGGGGTGGGGGAACAGGAGGAAGACAAGGGGCATGAGCGGGGGTTGGGGGAACATGTGGAAGACAAGGGGCATGAGCAGGGGGTGGAGGGAACAGGAGAGAGACATGGGGCATGAGCGGGGGTGGGGGGAACAGGAGGAAGACACGGGGTATGAGCGGGGGAACAGGAGGAATACACAGAGCATGAGCGGGAGTTGGGGGGAACAGGAGAGAGACACGGGTCATGAGCGGGGGTGCGGGGAACAGGAAGAAGACACGGGGCATGAGCGGGGGGTGGGGGGAACAGGAGGGAGACACGGGGCATGAGTGGGGGGTGGGGGGAACAGGAGGAATACACAGGGCATGAGCGAGGGGAAAGGGGGAACAGGAGGAAGACACAGGGCATGAGTGGGGGCTGGGGAACAGGAGAGAGACACGGGGCATGAGCGGGGGCTGGGGAACAGCAGGAGAGAGACATGTGGCATGAGCGGGGGTGGGGGGGAACAGGAGGTAGACACGGGGCATGAGCAGCAGGTGGGGGGAACAGCAGAGAGACACGGGGCATGAGCGAGGGGTGGGGGGAACAGGAGGAAGACACAGGGCATGAGCGGGGGTGGGGAGAACAGGGGGAAGACACGGTGCATGAGCGGGGGTGAGGCGAAAAGGAGGGAGACACGGGGCATGAGCGGGGGTTGGGGGGAACAGGAGGGAGGCACGGGGCATGAGCGGCGGGTGGGAGGAACAGGAGAGAGACACGGGGCATGAGCGGGCATGGGGGGAACAGGAGGAAGACACGGTTCATGAGCGGGGGAATAGGAGGAATACACAGAGCATGAGCGGTTGTGGGGGGAACAGGAGAGAGACACGGGGCATGAGCGGGGGGTGCGGGGAACAGGAGGGAGACACAGGGCATGAGTGAGGGGTGGGGGGAACAGGAGGGAGACACGGGGCATGAGCGTGGGGTGGGGGAACAGGAGGAAGACACGGGGCATGAGCATGGGGTGGGGGAACATGTGGAAGACACTGGACATGAGAGGGGAGTGGGGGAACAGGAGTGAGACATGGGGCATGAGCGGGGTTGGGGGGAAAAGGAGGAAGACACGGGTCATGAGCGGGGGGAACATGAGGAATACACGGAGCATGAGCCGTTGTGGGGGGAACAAGAGAGAGACACGGGGCATGAGCGGGGGGTTGGCGGAACAGGAGAAAGACACGGGGCATGAGCGGGAGGTGCGGGGAACAGGAGGGAGACACGGGGCATGAGTGAGGGGTGGGGGGAACAGGAGGGAGACATGGGGCATGAGCATGGGGTGGGGGAACAGGAGGAAGACACAGGGCATGAGCGGGGGGTGGGGGAACATGTGGAAGACACTGGGCATGAGCGGGGGTTGGAGGGAACAGGAGGGAGACATGGGGCATGAGCGGGGGTGGGGGGAACAGGAGGAAGACATGGGCATGAGCGTGGGGTGCGGGGAACAGGAGAGAGACATGGGGCATGAGCGGGGGGAACAGGAGGAATACACAGAGCATGAGCGGGTGGTGGGGGGAACAGGAGAGAGACACAGGGCATGAGCGGGGGTGCGGGGAACAGGAGGAAGACACGGGGCATGAGCTGGAGTGGGGGAACAGGAGGGAGACACGGGGCATGAGTGGGTGGTGCGGGGAACAGGAGGAAGACACAGGGCATGAGCGAGGGGAAAGGGGGAACAGGAGGAAGACACAGGGCATGAGCTGGGGCTGGGGAACAGGAGAGAGACACAGGGCATGAGCGGGGGTGGGGGGAACAACAGGAGAGAGACACGGGGCATGAGCGGGGGGAACAGGAGGGAGACACGGGGCATGAGCGGGGGGTGCGGGGAACAGGAGAGAGACATGGGGCATGAGCGGGGGAACAGGAGGAATACACAGAGCATGAGCGGGTGGTGGGGGGAACAGGAGAGAGACACAGGGCATGAGCGGGGGTGGGGGGAACAGGAGGAAGACATGGGCATGAGCGGGGGGTGCGGGGAACAGGAGAGAGACATGGGGCATGAGCGGGGGGAACAGGAGGAATACACAGAGCATGAGCGGGTGGTGGGGGGAACAGGAGAGAGACACAGGGCATGAGCGGGGGTGCGGGGAACAGGAGGAAGACACGGGGCATGAGCTGGAGTGGGGGAACAGGAGGGAGACACGGGGCATGAGTGGGTGGTGCGGGGAACAGGAGGAAGACACAGGGCATGAGCGAGGGGAAAGGGGGAACAGGAGGAAGACACAGGGCATGAGCTGGGGCTGGGGAACAGGAGAGAGACACAGGGCATGAACGGGGGTGGGGGGAACAACAGGAGAGAGACACGGGGCATGAGCGGCGGGAACAGGAGGGAGACACGGGGCATGAGCGGTGGGTGGGGGGAACAGGAGAGAGACACAGGGCATGGGCGGGGACTGGCGGAACAGGAGAGAGACATAGGGAATGAGCGGGGGTTGGGGGAAACAGCAGGAGAGAGACACGGGGCATGGGCGGGGGTTGGGGGGAATAGGAGGGAGACAGGGGGCATGAGCGGGAGGTGGGGGGAACAGGAGAGAGACACAGGGCATAAGCAGGGTGTGGGGGGAACAGAAAAAAGACAGGGGGAATGAGCAGGGGGTGGGGGGAACAGGAGGAAGTCATGGGGCATGAGCGGGTGGTGGGCGGAACAGGAGGAAGACACGGGGCATGAGCGGGGCGTGGGGGGGCACAGGAGGAAGACATGGGGCATGAGGGAGGTTGGGGGGAACAGGAGAGAGACACGGGGCATGAGCGGGGGGAACAGGAGGAAGATATGGGGCATGAGCAAGGGTGGCGGGAACAGGAGGAAGACACGGGGCATGAGCTTGGGGTGGGGGGAACAGGAGGAAGACACGGCATGAGCGGGAATGGGGGGAACAGTAGAGAGACACGGGGCATGAGCGGCGGGTGGGGGGAACAGGAGAGAGACAAGGGGCATGAGCAGGTTGTGGGGGGAACAGCTGGAGAGAAACACGGGGCTTGAGCGGGGGGTGGGGGGAACAGGAGGGAGACACAGGGCATGAGCGGGAGGTGGGGGGAACCGGAGAGAGACACAGGGCATAAGCAGGGGGTGGGGGAACAGGAGGAAGACGGGGGAATGAGCAGGGGTGGGGGGAACAGGAGGAAGTCAGGGGGCATGAGCGGATTGTGGGCGGAACAGGAGGAAGACACGGGGCATGAGTGGGGGTGGGGGGGAACAGGAGGGAGACAAAGGGCATGAGCGGCGGGTGGGGGGAACAGGAGAGAGACACAGGCCATGAGCTGGGGCTGGGGAACAGGAGAGAGACATGGGGCATGAGCAGGGGGTGGGGGGAACAGGAGGAAGACACGGGGCATGAGCGCGGGTGGGGGGAACAGGAGGGAGACACAGGGCATGAGCGGCGGGTGGGGGGAACAGGAGAGAGACACTGGGCATGAGCAGGGGCGGGGGAACAGGAGAGAGACACGGGGCATGAGCGGGGGTGGGGGGAACAGCAGGAGAGAGACACGGGGCATGAGCGGGGGGTGGGGGGAACAGGAGGGAGACACGGGCCATGAGCGGGGGTGGGAGGGAACAGGAGGGAGACACAGGGCATGAGCGGTGGGTGGGGGGAACAGGAGAGAGACACAGGGCATGAGTGGGGGCTGGGGAACAGGAGAGAGACACGGGGCATGAGTGGGGGTTGGGGGAAACAGCAGGAGAGAGACACGGGGCATGAGCAGGGGGTGGGGGAACAGGAGGGAGACACAGGCATGAGCGGGAGGTGGGGGAACAGTAGAGAGACACAGGGCATAAGCAGGGGGCGGGGGGAACAGGAGGAAGACAGGGGGAATGAGCAGGGGGTGGGGGAACAGGGAGAAGTCACGGGGCATGAGCAGATTGTGGGCGGACAGGAGGAAGACACGGGGCATGAGTGG
The DNA here is from genome assembly GCF_040938575.1 of Ambystoma mexicanum. Lineage (NCBI taxonomy): Eukaryota > Metazoa > Chordata > Amphibia > Caudata > Ambystomatidae > Ambystoma > Ambystoma mexicanum. Next base: position 302,462,865 of record NC_090933.1, on the reverse strand, counting down.
GGCGTGGGTGGGAACAGGAAAGAAACGTGGAGCATGAGCGGTGGTTGGGGGGCACAGGAGGAAGACACAGGGCATGAGCGGGGGTGGGGGGAAAAGGAGAGAGACACAGGGCATAAGCGGGGGGTGGGAGAACAGGAGGAAGATACATGGCATGAGCCGGGGGAACAGGAGGAAGACACGGGGCATGAGCGAGGGTGGGGGGAACAGGAGGAAGACACAGGGCATGAGCGGGGGATGGGGGAACAGGAGAGAGACATGGGGCATGAGCGGGGGGTGGGGGGAACAGGAGGAAGACACAGGGCATGAGCGGGGGTGGGGGGAACAGGGGGAAGACACGGGGCATGAGCGTGGGGTGGGGGGAACAGGAGGGAGGCACAGGGCATGAGCAGGGGGTGGGGGGAACAGGAGAGAGACGCAAGGCATAAGCGGGAGGTGGCAGGAACAGGAGGAAGACACGGCATGAGCGGGAATGGGGGGAACAGGAGAGAGACACGGGGCATGAGCGGCGGGTGGGGGGAACAGGAGAGAGACACGGGGCATAAGCAGGGGGTGGGGGGAACAGGAGGAAGACAGGGGGAATGAGCAGGGGGTGGGGGGAACAGGAGGAAGTCACGGAGCATGAGCGGATTGTGGGCGGAATAGGAGGAAGACACGGGGCATGAGCGGGGGTGGGCGGGAACAGGAGGGAGATACAGGGCATGAGCGGCGGGTGGGGGAACAGTAGAGAGACACAGGGCATGAGCGGGGGCTGGGGAACAGGAGAGAGACACAGGGCATAAGCAGGGGGTGGGGGGAACAGGAGGAAGACAGGGGGAATGAGCAGGGGGTGGGGGGAACAGGAGGAAATCACGGGGCATGAGCGGATTGTGGCCGGAACAGGAGGAAGACACGGGGCATGAGCGGGGCGTGGGTGGGAACAGGAGAGAAACGCAGAGCATGAGCGGTGGTTTGGGGGGCACAGGAGGAAGACACATGGCTTGAACGGGGGTGGGGGGAAAAGGAGAGAGACACGGGGCATGAGTGGAGGGTGGGGGAACAGGAGGAAGACACGGGGCATGAGCCGGGGGAGCAGGAGGAAGACACGGGGTATGTGCGAGGGTGGGGGGAACAGGAGGAAGACACGGGGCATGAGCGGGGGTGGGGGGAACAGGGGGAAGACAAGTGGCATGAGCGGGGGGTAGGAGGAAAAGGAGAGAGACATGGAGCATGAGCAGGGGGTGGGGGAAAAGGAGGAAGACATGGGGCATGAGCGTGGGGTGGGGGAACAGGAGGAAGACAAGGGGCATGAGCGGGGGTTGGGGGAACATGTGGAAGACAAGGGGCATGAGCAGGGGGTGGAGGGAACAGGAGAGAGACATGGGGCATGAGCGGGAGGTGGGGGGAACAGGAGAGAGACACGGGGCATGAGCGGGGGTGCGGGGAACAGGAAGAAGACACAGGGCATGAGCGGGGGGTGGGGGGAACAGGAGGGAGACACGGGGCATGAGTGGGGGGTGGGGGGAACAGGAGGAATACACAGGGCATGAGCGAGGGGAAAGGGGGAACAGGAGGAAGACACAGGGCATGAGTGGGGGCTGGGGAACAGGAGAGAGACACGGGGCATGAGCGGGGGCTGGGGAACAGCAGGAGAGAGACATGTGGCATGAGCGGGGGTGGGGGGAACAGGAGGTAGACACGGGGCATGAGCAGCAGGTGGGGGGAACAGCAGAGAGACACGGGGCATGAGCGAGGGGTGGGGGGAACAGGAGGAAGACACAGGGCATGAGCGGGGGTGGGGAGAACAGGGGGAAGACACGGGGCATGAGCGGGGGTGAGGCGAACAGGAGGGAGACACGGGGCATGAGCGGGGGGTGGGGGGAACAGGAGAGAGACACGGGGCATGAGCGGGCATGGGGGGAACAGGAGGAAGACACGGTTCATGAGCGGGGGAATAGGAGGAATACACAGAGCATGAGCGGTTGTGGGGGGAACAGGAGAGAGACACGGGGCATGAGCGGGGGGTGCGGGGAACAGGAGGGAGACACAGGGCATGAGTGAGGGGTGGGGGGAACAGGAGGGAGACACGGGGCATGAGCGTGGGGTGGGGGAACAGGAGGAAGACACGGGGCATGAGCATGGGGTGGGGGAACATGTGGAAGACACTGGGCATGAGAGGGGAGTGGGGGGAACAGGAGTGAGACATGGGGCATGAGCAGGGTTGGGGGGAAAAGGAGGAAGACACGGGTCATGAGCGGGGGGAACATGAGGAATACACGGAGCATGAGCCGTTGTGGGGGGAACAGGAGAGAGACACGGGGCATGAGCGGGGGGTTTGCGGAACAGGAGAAAGACACGGGGCATGAGCGGGAGGTGCGGGGAACAGGAGGGAGACACGAGGCATGAGTGAGGGGTGTGGGGAACAGGAGGGAGACATGGGGCATGAGCATGGGGTGGGGGAACAGGAGGAAGACACGTGGCATGAGCGGGGGGTGGGGGAAGATGTGGAAGACACTGGGCATGAGCGGGGGTTGGGGGGAACAGGAGGGAGACATGGGGCATGAGCGGGGGTGGGGGAACAGGAGGAAGACATGGGCATGAGCGGGGGGTGCGGGGAACAGGAGAGAGACATGGGGCATGAGCGGGGGGAACAGGAGGAATACACAGAGCATGAGCGGGTGGTGGGGGGAACAGGAGAGAGACACAGGGCATGAGCGGGGGTGCGGGGAACAGGAGGAAGACACAGGGCATGAGCTGGAGTGGGGGAACAGGAGGGAGACACGGGGCATGAGTGGGGGGTGCGGGGAACAGGAGGAAGACACAGGGCATGAGCGAGGGGAAAGGGGGAACAGGAGGAAGACACAGGGCATGAGCTGGGGCTGGGGAACAGGAGAGAGACACAGGGCATGAGCGGGGGTGGGGAGAACAACAGGAGAGAGACACGGGGCATGAGCGGGGGGAACAGGAGGGAGACACGGGGCATGAGCGGTGGGTGGGGGGAACAGGAGAGAGACACAGGGCATGGGCGGGGACTGGCGGAACAGGAGAGAGACACAGGGAATGAGCGGGGGTTGGGGGAAACAGCAGGAGAGAGACACGGGGCATGGGCGGGGGTTGGGGGGAATAGGAGGGAGACAGGGGGCATGAGCGGGAGGTGGGGGGAACAGGAGAGAGACACAGGGCATAAGCAGGGTGTGGGGGGAATAGAAAAAAGACAGGGGGAATGAGCAGGGGGTGGGGGGAACAGGAGGAAGTCATGGGGCATGAGCGGGTGGTGGGCGGAACAGGAGGAAGACACGGGGCATGAGCGGGGCGTGGGGGGGCACAGGAGGAAGACATGGGGCGTGAGCGAGGTTGGGGGGAACAGGAGAGAGACACGGGGCATGAGCGGGGGGAACAGGAGGAAGATATGGGGCATGAGCAAGGGTGGCGGGAACAGGAGGAAGACACGGGGCATGAGCTTGGGGTGGGGGGAACAGGAGAGAGACACAGGGCATGAGCGGGGGGTGGGGGGAACAGGAGGAAGACACAGGGCATGAGCGGGGGTGCGGGGAACAAGAGGAAAACACGGGGCATGAGCTTGGGGTGGGGGGAACAGGAGAGAGACACAGGGCATGAGCGGGGGGTGGGGGGAACAGGGGGAAGACACAGGGCATGAGCGCGGGTGCGGGGAACAGGGGGAAGACACGGGGCATGAGCGGGGGGTGGGGGGAACAGGAGGGAGAGACGGGGCATGAGCGGGGGGTGGGGAGAACAGGAGGGAGGCACAGGGCATGAGCGGGGGTGGGGGGAACAGGTGAGAGAGACGGGGCATAAGCGGGAGGTGGCAGGAACAGGAGGAAGACACGGGGCATGAGCAGGGGTGGGTGGAACAGGAGAGAGACACGGGGCATGAGCGGCGGGTGGGGGGACAGGAGGAAGACAAGGGGCATGAGCTGGGGAACAGGAGGAATACACGGAGCATGAGTGGGTGGTGGGGGGAACAGGAGGAGACACGGGGCATGAGCGCGGGGTGCCCGTAACAGGAGGAAGACACGGGGCATGAGCGGGGGGTGGGGGGAACAGGAGAGAGACACGGGGCATGAGCGGGGGGGTGGGGGAACATGTGGAAGACACGGGGCATGAGCAGGGTGTGGGGGAACAGGAGAAGGACATGGGGCATGAGCAGGGGTGGGGGGAACAGGAGGAAGACACGGGGCATGAGCGGGGGAACAGAAGGTATACACAGAGCATGAGCTGGTGGTGGGGGAACAGGATAGAGACACGGGGCATGAGTGGGGGGTGCGGGGAACAGGAGGAAGGCACTAGGGCATGAGCGGGGGGTGGGGGGAACAGGAGGGAGAGACGGGGCATGAGCGGGGGGTGGGGAGAACAGGAGGGAGGCACAGGGCATGAGCGGGGGTGGGGGGAACAGGAGAGAGACACGGGGCATAAGCGGGAGGTGGCGGGAACAGGAGGAAGACACGGGGCATGAGCAGGGGTGGGTGGAACAGGAGAGAGACACGGGGCATGAGCGGCGGGTGGGGGGACAGGAGGAAGACAAGGGGCATGAGCTGGGGAACAGGAGGAATACACGGAGCATGAGTGGGTGGTGGGGGGAACAGGAGGAGACACGGGGCATGAGCGCGGGGTGCCCGTAACAGGAGGAAGACACGGGGCATGAGCGGGGGGTGGGGGGAACAGGAGAGAGACACGGGGCATGAGCGGGGGGGTGGGGGAACATGTGGAAGACACGGGGCATGAGCGGGGTGTGGGGGAACAGGAGAAGGACATGGGGCATGAGCAGGGGTGGGGGGAACAGGAGGAAGACACGGGGCATGAGCGGGGGAACAGAAGGTATACACAGAGCATGAGCTGGTGGTGGGGGAACAGGATAGAGACACGGGGCATGAGTGGGGGGTGCGGGGAACAGGAGGAAGGCACTAGGGCATGAGCGGGGGGTGGGGGGAACAGAAGGGAGACATGGGGCATGAGTGGGGGGTGGGGGGAACAGGAGGAAGACACATGGCATGAGCGGGGGGTGGGGGGAACAGGAAGAAGACACAGGGCTTGAGCGGGGGTTGGGGGAACAGGGGGAAGACACGGGGCATGAGCGGGGGTGGGGGAACATGAGGGAGACACGGGGCGTGAGCGAGGGGTGGGCGCAACAGGAGAGAGACAAAGGGCATGAGCGGGGGCTGGGGGAACAGGAGAGAGACACGGGCATGAGCGGGGGGTGGGGGGAACAGCAGGAGAGAGACACGGGGCATGAGCGGAGGGTGCGGGGAACAGGAGGGAGACACGGGGCATGAGCGGGAGGTGGGGGGAACAGGAGAGAAACACGGAGCATGAGCGGTGGTTGGGGGGGCACAGGAGGAAGACATGGGGCATGAGCGGGGGTGGGGGTAAAAGGAGAGAGACACGGGGCATGAGCGGGGGGTTGGGGCACAGGAAGAAGACACGGGCATGAGCGGGGGGAACAGGACGAAGACATGGGGCATGAGCAAGGGTGGGGGGAACAGGAGGAAGACACGGGGCATGAGCGGGGGGTGGGGGGAACAGCAGAGAGACACGGGGCATGAGCGGGGGGTGGGGGGAACAGGAGGGAGGCACAGGGCATGAGCGGGTGGTTGGGGGAACAGGAGAGAGACGCGGGGCATAAGCAGGAGGTGGTGGGAACAGGAGGAAGACACGGGGCATGAGCGGGGGTGAGGGGAACAGGAGGGAGACACGGGGCATGAGCGGGGGCTGGGGGGAACAGGAGGGAGGCACAGGGCATGAGCGGGGGCTGGGGGGAACAGGAGGGAGGCACAGGGCATGAGCGGGTGGTTGGGGGAACAGGAGAGAGACGCGGGGCATAAGCAGGAGGTGGTGGGAACAGGAGGAAGACACGGGGCATGAGCGGGGGTGGAGGGGAACAGGAGAGAGACACGGGGCATGAGCGGGGGTGGGGGGAACAGGAGGAAGACACGGGGCATGAGCTGGGGAACAGGAGGAATACACGGAGCATGAGTGGGTGGTGGGGGGAACAGGAGGAGACACGGGGCATGAGCGGGGGGTGGGGGGAACAGGAGGGAGGCACAGGGCATGAGCGGGTGGTTGGGGGACAGGAGAGAGACGCGGGGCATAAGCAGGAGGTGGTGGGAACAGGAGGAAGACACGGGGCATGAGCGGGGGTGAGGGGAACAGGAGGGAGACACGGGGCATGAGCGGGGGCTGGGGGGAACAGGAGGGAGGCACAGGGCATGAGCGGGGGTGGGGGGAACAGGGGAGAGACACGGGGCATAAGCGGGAGGTGGCTGGAACAGGAGGAAGACACGGGGCATGAGCCGGGGTGGGAGGAACAGGAGAGAGACACGGGGCATGAGCGGCGGGTGGGGGGAACAGGAGAGAGACACGGGGCATGAGCGGGGGTGGGGGGAACAGGAGGAAGACACGGGGCATGAGCTGGGGAACAGGAGGAATACACGGAGCATGAGTGGGTGGTGGGGGGAACAGGAGGAGACACGGGGCATGAGCGCGGGGTGCCCGGAACAGGAGGAAGACACGGGGCATGAGCGGGAGGTTGGGGGGAACAGGAGGGAGACACGGGGCAGAAGCGGGGGGGTGGGGGAACATGTGGAAGACACGGGGCATGAGCGGGGTGTGGGGGAACAGGAGAGGGACATGGGGCATGAGCAGGGGTGGGGGGAACAGGAGGAAGACATGGGGCATGAGCGGGGGAACAGAAGGAATACACAGAGCATGAGAGGGTGGTGGGGGGAACAGGAGAGAGTCACGGGGCATGAGTGGGGGGTGCGGGGAACAGGAGGAAGGCACGTGGCATGAGCGGGGGGTGGGGGAACAGAAGGGAGACAGGGGGCATGAGTGGGGGGTGGGGGAACAGGAGCAAGACACATGGCATGAGCGACGGGTGGGGGGAACAGGAGGAAGACACAGGGCATGAGCGGGGGTTGGGGGAACAGGGGGAAGACACGGGGCATGAGCGGGGGTGGGGGAACATGAGGGAGACACGGGGCGTGAGCGAGGGGTGGGGGGAACAGGAGAGAGACAAAGGGCATGAGCGGTGGCTGGGGGAACAGGAGAGAGACACGGCCATGAGCGGGGGGTGGGGGGAACAGCAGGAGAGAGACACGGGGCATGAGCGGAGGGTGGGGGGAACAGGAGGGAGACACGGGGCATGAGCGGGAGGTGGGGGAACAGGAGAGAGACACAGGGTATAAGCAGGGGGTGGGGGGAACAGGAGGAAGACAGGGGGAATGAGCAGGGGGTGGGGGGAACAGGAGGAAGTCATGGGGCATGAGCGGGTGGTGGGCGGAACAGGAGGAAGACACGGGGCATGAGCGGGCGTGGGTGGGAACAGGAGACAAACGTGGAGCATGAACAGAGGTTGGGAGGGCACAGGAGGAAGACACGGGTCAAGTGCGGGGGTGGGGGGAACAGGAGAGAGACACGAGGCATGAGCGGGGGGTGGGGGAACAGGAGGACGACACGGGGAATCAGCGGGGGTTGGGGGGAACACGAGAGAAACACAGGGCCTAAGCAGGGGGTGGGGGAACAGGAGGCAGACAGGGGAAATGAGCTTGGGGTGGGGGGAACAGGAGGAAGTCACGGGGCATGAGCGGGTGGTGTGCGGGACAGGAGGAAGACACAGGGCATGAGCGGGTGTGGGTGGGAACAGGAGAGAAACGCGGAGCATGAACGGGGGTTGGGGGCGCACAGGAGGAAGACACGGGTCAAGAGCGGGGGTGGGGGGAACAGGAGAGAGACACGTGGCATGAGCGGGGGGTGGGGGAACAGGAGGAAGACACGGGGCATGAGCAGGGGGAACAAGAGGAAGACACTGGGTATGAGCGGGGGGAACAGGAGGAATACACGGAGCATGAGCCGGTTATGGGGGGAACAGGAGAGAGACACGGGGCATGAGCGGGGGTGAGGGGAACAGGAGGAAGACACGGGGCATGAGCGGGGGGTGGGGGGAACAGGAGGGAGACACGGGGCATGAGCGGGGGGTAGGGGAACAGGAGGGAGGCACAGGGCATGAGCGTGGGTGGGGGGAACAGGAGAGAGACACGGGGCATGAGCGGGAGGTGGTAGGAACATGAGAGAGACACAGGGCGTGAGCGGGGGTTTGGGGGAACAGGAGGAAAACACGGGGCATGAGCAGGGATGGAGGGGAACTGGAGGGAGACACGGGGCATGAGGGGGGTGGGGGAACAGGAGGAAGACACGGGGCATGAGCGGGAGGAACAGGAGGAAGATATGGGGCATGAGCAAGGGTGGGGGGAACAGGAGGAAGACACGGGGCATGAGCTTGGGGTGGGGGGAACAGGAGAGAGACACAGGGCATGAGCGGGTGTTGGGGGGAACAGGAGGAAGACACAGGACATGAGCAGGGGTGCGGGGAACAGGGGGAAGACACGGGGAATGGCCGGGGGGTGGGGGGAACAGGAGGGAGAGACGGGGCATGAGCGGGAGGTGGGGGGAACAGGAGGGAGGCACAGGGCATGAGCGGGGGTGGGGGGAACAGGAGAGAGACACGGGGCATAAGCGGGAGGTGGCTGGAACAGGAGGAAGACACGGGGCATGAGCGGGGGTGGGAGGAACAGGAGAGAGACACGGGGCATGAGCGGCGGGTGGGGGGAACAGGAGAGAGACACGGGGCATGAGCGGGGTGGGGGGAACAGGAGGAAGACACGGGGCATGAGCTGGGGAACAGGAGGAATACATGGAGCATGAGTGGGTGGTGGGGGGAACAGGAGGAGACACGGGGCATGAGCGCGGGGTGCCCGGAACAGGAGGAAGACACGGGGCATGAGCGGGGGGTGGGGGGAACAGGAGGGAGACACGGGGCATGAGCGGGGGGGTGGGGGAACATGTGGAAGACCCAGGGCATGAGCAGGGTGTGGGGGAACAGGAGAGGGACATGGGGCATGAGCAGGGGTGGGGGGAACAGGAGGAAGACACGGGGCATGAGCGGGGGAACAGAAGGAATACACAGAGCATGAGCGGGTGGTGGGGGGAACAGGAGAGAGACACGGGGCATGAGTGGGGGGTGCGGGGAACAGGAGGAAGGCACGGGGCATGAGCGGGGGGTGGGGGGAACAGAAGGGAGACAGGGGGCATGAGTGGGGGGTGGGGGGAACTGGAGGAAGACACATGGCATGAGCGGCGGGTGGGGGGAACAGGAGGAAGACACACGGCATGAGCGGGGGTTGGGGGAACAGGGGGAAGACACGGGGCATGAGCGGGGGTGGGGGAACATGAGGGAGACACGGGGCGTGAGCGAGGGGTGGGGGGAACAGGAGAGAGACAAAGGGCATGAGCGGGGGCTGGGGGAACAGGAGAGAGACACGGCCATGAGCGGGGGGTGGGGGGAACAGCAGGAGAGAGACACGGGGCATGAGCGGAGGGTGGGGGGAACAGGAGGGAGACACGGGGCATGAGCTGGAGGTGGGGGAACAGGAGAGAGACACAGGGTATAAGCAGGGAGTGGGGGGAACAGGAGGAAGACAGGGGGAATGAGCAGGGGGTGGGGGAACAGGAGGAAGTCATGGGGCATGAGCGGGTGGTGGGCGGAACAGGAGGAAGACACGGGGCATGAGCGGGCGTGGGTGGGAACAGGAGAGAAACGTGGAGCATGAACGGAGGTTGGGAGGGCACAGGAGGAAGACACGGGTCAAGTGCGGGGGTGGGGGGAACAGGAGAGAGACACGGGGCATGAGCGGATTGTTGGGGGAACAGGAGGAAGACACAGGGCATCAGCGGGGGTTGGGGGGAACACGAGAGAAACACAGGGCATAAGCAGAGGGTGGGGGAATAGGAGGCAGACAGGAGAAATGAGCTTGGGGTGGGGGGAACAGGAGGAAGTCACGGGGCATGAGCGGGTGGTGTGCGGGACAGGAGGAAGACACAGGGCATGAGCGGGTGTGGGTGGGAACAGGAGAGAAACGCGGAGCATGAACGGGGGTTGGGGGGCACAGGAGGAAGACACGGGTCAAGAGCGGGGGTGGGGGGAACAGGAGAGAGACACGTGGCATGAGCGGGGGGTGGGGGAACAGGAGGAAGACACGGGGCATGAGCAGGGGGAACAAGAGGAAGACACTGGGTATAAGCGGGGGGAACAGGAGGAATACACGGAGCATGAGCGGGTTATGGGGGGAACAGGAGAGAGACACAGGGCATGAGCGGGGGTGCGGGGAACAGGAGGAAGACACGGGGTATGAGCGGGGGGTAGGGGTAACAGGAGGGTGACACGGGGCATGAGTGGGGGGAACAGGACGGAGACACTGGGCATGAGCGTGGGGTGGGGGGAACACAGGAGGAAGACACAACAGGGCATGAGCGGGGGGTGGGGGGAACAGGAGGAAGACACAGGGCATGAGCAGGGGGTGAGGGGAACAGGAGGAAGACACGGGGCATGAGCGGGGGGTGGGGGGAACAGGAGGGAGACACAGGGCATGAGCGGGGGGTAGGGGAACAGGAGGGAGGCACAGGGCATGAGCGGGGGTGGGGGGAACAGGAGAGAGACACGGGGCATGAGCGGGCGGTGGTAGGAACATGAGAGAGACACAGGGCGTGAGTGGGGGTTGGGGGGAACAGGAGGAAAACACGGGGCATGAGCAGGGATGGAGGGGAACAGGAGGGAGACACGGGACATGAGCGGCGGGTGGGGGAACAGGAGAGAAACACAGGGCATGAGCGGGGGGTGGGGGGAACAGGAGGAAGACACAGGCCATGAGCGGGGGAGGGGGGAACAGGAGGAAGACACGGGGCATGAGCGGGGGGTGGGGGGAACAGGAGGGAGAGACGGGGCATGAGCGGGGGGTGGGGAGAACAGGATGGAGGCACAGGGCATGAGCGGGGGTGGGGGGAACAGGAGAGAGACACGGGGCATAAGCGGTAGGTGGCGGGAACAGGAGGAAGACACAGGGCATGAGCGGGGGTGGGGGGAACAGGAGAGAGACACGGGGCATGAGCGGGGGTGGGGGGAACAGGAGGAAGACAAGGAGCATGAGCTGGGGAACAGAAGGAATACACGGAGCATGAGTGGGTGGTGGGGGGAACAGGAGGAGACACGGGGCATAAGCGCGGGGTGCCCGTAACAGGAGGAAGACACGGGGCATGAGCGGGGGGTGGGGGGAACAGGAGAGAGACACGGGGCATGAGTGGGGGGTGCGGGGAACAGGAGGAAGGCACTAGGGCATGAGCGGGGGGTGGGGGGAACAGAAGGGAGACGCGGGGCATGAGTGGGGGGTGGGGGGAACAGGAGGAAGACACATGGCATGAGCGGGGGGTGGGGGGAACAGGAAGAAGACACAGGGCTTGAGCGGGGGTTGGGGGAGCAGGGGGAAGACACGGGGCATGAGCGGGGGTGGGGGAACATGAGGGAGACACGGGGCGTGAGCGAGGGGTGGGGGGAACAGGAGAGAGACAAAGGGCATGAGCGGGGGCTGGGGGAACAGGAGAGATACACGGGCATGAGCGGGGGGTGGGGGGAACAGCAGGAGAGAGACACGGGGCATGAGCGGAGGGTGGGGGAACAGGAGGGAGACACGGGGCATGAGCGGGAGGTGGGGGGAACAGGAGAGAAACACGGATCATGAGCGGTGGTTGGGGGGGCACAGGAGGAAGACATGGGGCATGAGCGGGGGTGGGGGGAAAAGGAGAGAGACACGGGGCATGAGGGGGGGGTTGGGGCAGAGGAAGAAGACACGGGCATGAGCGGGGGGAACAGGAGGAATACACGGAGCATGAGCCGGTTATGGGGGGAACAGGAGAGAGACACGGGGCATGAGCGGGGGTGAGGGGAACAGGAGGAAGACACGGGGCATGAGCGGGGGGTGGGGGGAACAGGAGGGAGACACGGGGCATGAGCGGGGGGTAGGGGAACAGGAGGGAGGCACAGGGCATGAGCGTGGGTGGGGGGAACAGGAGAGAGACACGGGGCATGAGCGGGAGGTGGTAGGAACATGAGAGAGACACAGGGCGTGAGCGGGGGTTGGGGGGAACAGGAGGAAAACACGGGGCATGAGCAGGGATGGAGGGGAACTGGAGGGAGACACGGGGCATGAGGGGGTGGGGGAACAGGAGGAAGACACGGGGCATGAGCGGGAGGAACAGGAGGAAGATATGGGGCATGAGCAAGGGTGGGGGGAACAGGAGGAAGACACGGGGCATGAGCTTGGGGGCGGGGAACAGGAGAGAGACACAGGGCATGAGCGGGTGTTGGGGGGAACAGGAGGAAGACACAGGACATGAGCAGGGGTGCGGGGAACAGGGGGAAGACACGGGGAATGGCCGGGGGGTGGGGGGAACAGGAGGGAGAGACGGGGCATGAGCGGGAGGTGGGGGGAACAGGAGGGAGGCACAGGGCATGAGCGGGGGTGGGGGGAACAGGAGAGAGACACGGGGCATAAGCGGGAGGTGGCTGGAACAGGAGGAAGACACGGGGCATGAGCGGGGGTGGGAGGAACAGGAGAGAGACACGGGGCATGAGCGGCGGGTGGGGGGAACTGGAGAGAGACACGGGGCATGAGCGGGGTGGGGGGAACAGGAGGAAGACACGGGGCATGAGCTGGGGAACAGGAGGAATACATGGAGCATGAGTGGGTGGTGGGGGGAACAGGAGGAGACACGGGGCATGAGCGCGGGGTGCCCGGAACAGGAGGAAGACACGGGGCATGAGCGGGGGGTGGGGGGAACAGGAGGGAGACACGGGGCATGAGCGGGGGGGGTGGGGGAACATGTGGAAGACCCAGGGCATGAGCAGGGTGTGGGGGAACAGGAGAGGGACATGGGGCATGAGCAGGGGTGGGGGGAACAGGAGGAAGACACGGGGCATGAGCGGGGGAACAGAAGGAATACACAGAGCATGAGCGGGTGGTGGGGGGAACAGGAGAGAGACACGGGGGCATGAGTGGGGGGTGCGGGGAACAGGAGGAAGGCACGGGGCATGAGCGGGGGTGGGGGGAACAGAAGGGAGACAGGGGGCATGAGTGGGGGGTGGGGGGAACAGGAGGAAGACACATGGCATGAGCGGCGGGTGGGGGGAACAGGAGGAAGACACACGGCATGAGCGGGGGTTGGGGGAACAGGGGGAAGACACGGGGCATGAGCGGGGGTGGGGGAACATGAGGGAGACACGGGGCGTGAGCGAGGGGTGGGGGGAACAGGAGAGAGACAAAGGGCATGAGCGGGGGCTGGGGGAACAGGAGAGAGACACGGCCATGAGCGGGGGGTGGGGGGAACAGCAGGAGAGAGACACGGGGCATGAGCGGAGGGTGGGGGGAACAGGAGGGAGACACGGGGCATGAGCTGGAGGTGGGGGAACAGGAGAGAGACACAGGGTATAAGCAGGGAGTGGGGGGAACAGGAGGAAGACAGGGGGAATGAGCAGGGGGTGGGGGAACAGGAGGAAGTCATGGGGCATGAGCGGGTGGTGGGCGGAACAGGAGGAAGACACGGGGCATGAGCGGGCGTGGGTGGGAACAGGAGAGAAACGTGGAGCATGAACGGAGGTTGGGAGGGCACAGGAGGAAGACACGGGTCAAGTGCGGGGGTGGGGGGAACAGGAGAGAGACACGGGGCATGAGCGGATTGTTGGGGGAACAGGAGGAAGACACAGGGCATCAGCGGGGGTTGGGGGGAACACGAGAGAAACACAGGGCATAAGCAGAGGGTGGGGGAATAGGAGGCAGACAGGAGAAATGAGCTTGGGGTGGGGGGAACAGGAGGAAGTCACGGGGCATGAGCGGGTGGTGTGCGGGACAGGAGGAAGACACAGGGCATGAGCGGGTGTGGGTGGGAACAGGAGAGAAACGCGGAGCATGAACGGGGGTTGTGGGGCACAGGAGGAAGACACGGGTCAAGAGCGGGGGTGGGGGGAACAGGAGAGAGACACGTGGCATGAGCGGGGGGTGGGGGAACAGGAGGAAGACACGGGGCATGAGCAGGGGGAACAAGAGGAAGACACTGGGTATAAGCGGGGGGAACAGGAGGAATACACGGAGCATGAGCGGGTTATGGGGGGAACAGGAGAGAGACACAGGGCATGAGCGGGGGTGCGGGGAACAGGAGGAAGACACGGGGTATGAGCGGGGGGTAGGGGTAACAGGAGGGTGACACGGGGCATGAGTGGGGGGAACAGGACGGAGACACTGGGCATGAGCGTGGGGTGGGGGGAACACAGGAGGAAGACACAACAGGGCATGAGCGGGGGTGGGGGGAACAGGAGGAAGACACAGGGCATGAGCAGGGGGTGAGGGGAACAGGAGGAAGACACGGGGCATGAGCGGGGGTGGGGGGAACAGGAGGGAGACACGGGGCATGAGTGGGGGGTAGGGGAACAGGAGGGAGGCACAGGGCATGAGCGGGGGTGGGGGGAACAGGAGAGAGACACGGGGCATGAGCGGGCGGTGGTAGGAACATGAGAGAGACACAGGGCGTGAGCGGGGGTTGGGGGGAACAGGAGGAAAACACGGGGCATGAGCAGGGATGGAGGGGAACAGGAGGGAGACACGGGGCATGAGCGGGGGGTGGGGGGAACAGGAGAGAGACACAGGCCATGAACGGGGGTGCGGGGAACAGGAGGAAGACACGGGGCATGAGCGGGGGGTGGGGGGAACAGGAGAGAGACACGGGGCATGAGCGGCGGGTGGGGGGAACAGAGAGAGACACGGGGCATGAGCGGGGGTGGGGGGAACAGGAGGAAGACAAGGAGCATGAGCTGGGGAACAGAAGGAATACACGGAGCATGAGTGGGTGGTGGGGGGAACAGGAGGAGACACGGGGCATGAGCGCGGGGTGGGGGGAACAGGAAGAAGACACAGGGCTTGAGCGGGGGTTGGGGGAGCAGGGGGAAGACACGGGGCATGAGCGGGGGTGGGGGAACATGAGGGAGACACGGGGCGTGAGCGAGGGGTGGGGGGGAACAGGAGAGAGACAAAGGGCATGAGCGGGGGCTGGGGGAACAGGAGAGATACACGGGCATGAGCGGGGGGTGGGGGGAACAGCAGGAGAGAGACACGGGGCATGAGCGGAGGTGGGGGAACAGGAGGGAGGACACGGGGCATGAGCGGGAGGTGGGGGGAACAGGAGAGAAACACGGAGCATGAGCGGTGGTTGGGGGGGCACAGGAGGAAGACATGGGGCATGAGCGGGGGTGGGGGGAAAAGGAGAGAGACACGGGGCATGAGCGGGGGGTTGGGGCAGAGGAAGAAGACACGGGCATGAGCGGGGGGAACAGGACGAAGACATGGGGCATGAGCAAGGGTGGGGGGAACAGGAAGAAGACACGGGGCATGAGCGGGGGGTGGGGGAACAGCAGAGAGACACGGGGCATGAGCGGGGGGTGGGGGGAACAGGAGGAAGACACAGGGCATGAGCGGGGGTGGGGAGAACAGGGGGAAGACACGGGGCATGAGCGGGGTGAGGGGAACAGGAGGGAGACACTGGGCTTGAGCGGGGGTGGGGGGAACAGAAGGGAGGCACAGGGCATGAGCGTATGGTTGGGGGAACAGGAGAGAGACGCGGGGCATAAGCGGGGAGGTGGTGGGAACAGGAGGGAAGACACGGGGCATGAGCGGGGGTGGAGGGGAACAGGAGAGAGACACGGGGCATGAGCGGCGGGTGCGGGGAACAGGAGAGAGACACGGGGCATGAGCGGGGGTGGGGGGAACAGGAGGAAGACACGGGTCATGAGTGGGGGGAACAGGAGGAATACACAGAGCATGAGCGGTTGTGGGGGGAACAGAAGAGAGACACAGGGCATGAGCGGGGGGTTCGCGGAACAGAAGGAAGACACGGGGCATGAGCGGGGGTGCGGGGAACGGAGGGAGACACAGGGCATGAGTGAGGGGTGGGGGGAACAGGAGGGAGACACGGGGCATGAGCGTGGGGTGGGGGAAGAGGAGGAAGACACGGGGCATGAGCGGGGGTGGGGGAACATGTGGAAGACACTGGGCATGAGAGGGGGGTGGGGGGAACAGGAGTGAGACATGGGGCATGAGCGGGGGTGGGAGGAACAGGAGGAAGACACGGGTCATGAGCGGGGGGAACAGGAGGAATACACGGAGCATGAGCCGTTGTGGGGGGAACAGGAGAGAGACACGGGGCATGAGCGGGGGGTTCGCGGAACAGGAGGAAGACACGAGGCATGAGCGGGGGGTGCGGGGAACAGGAGGGAGACACAGGGCATGAGTGAGGGGTGGGGGAACAGGAGTAAGACATGGGGCATTAGCGGGGGGGTGGGGGAACATGTGGAAGACACTGGGCATGAGCGGGGGTTAGGGGGAACAGGAGAGAGACATAGGGCATGAGCGGGGGTGGGGGGAAACAGGAGGAAGACATGGGCATGAGCGGGGGTGGGGGGAACAGGAGAGAGACATGGGGCATGAGCGGGGGGAACAGGAGGAATACACAGAGCATGAGCGGGTGGTGGGGGGAACAGGAGAGAGACACGGGGCATGAGCGGGGGTGCGGGGAACAGGAGGAAGACACGGGGCATGAGCAGGGGTGGGGGAACAGTAGGGAGACACGGGGCATGAGTGGGGGGTGGGGGGAACAGGAGGAAGACACAGGGCATGAGCGAGGGGAAAGGGGGAACAGGAGGAAGACACAGGGCATGAGCGGGGGCTGGGGAACAGGAGAGAGACACGGCATGAGCGGGGGGGAACAGGAGGGAGACACGGGGCATGGGCGGGGGCTGGGGGAACAGGAGAGAGACACAGGGAATGAACGGGGGTTGGGGGGAACAGCAGGAGAGAGACACGGGGCATGGGCGGGGGGTAGGGGGAATAGGAGGGAGACCAGGGGCATGAGCGGGAGGTGGGGGGAACAGGAGAGAGACACAGGGCATAAGCAGGGGGTGGGGGGAACAGAAGGAAGACAGGGGGAATGAGCAGGGGGTGGGGGGAACAGGAGGAAGTCATGGGGCATGAGCGGGTGGTGGGCGGAACAGGGGGAAGACACGGGGCATGAGCGGGGCGTGGGTGGGAACAGGAGAGAAACGCGGAGCATGAGCGGGGTGGGGGGCACAGGAGGAAGACATGGGGCATGAGCGAGGTTGGAGGAACAGGAGAGAGACACGGGGCATGAGCGGGGGTGGGGGAACAGGAGGAAGACACGGGGCATGAGCGGGAGGAACAGGAGGAAGATATGGGGCATGAGCAAGGGTGGGGGGAACAGGAGGAAGTCATGGGGCATGAGCGGGTGGTGGGCGGAACAGGGGGAAGACACGGGGCATGAGCTTGGGGTGGGCGGAACAGGAGAGAGAAACAGGGCATGAGCGGGTGTTGGGGGGAACAGGAGGAAGACACAGGGCATGAGCGGGGGTGCCGGGAACAGGGGGAAGACACGGGGCATGAGCGGGTGGTGGGGGGAACAGGAGGGAGAGACGGGGCATGAGCGGAGGGTGGGGGGAACAGGAGGGAGGCACAGGGCATGAGCGGGGGTGGGGGGAACAGGAGAGAGACACGGGGCATAAGCGGGAGGTGGCGGGAACAGGAGGAAGACACGGGGCATGAGCGGGGGTGGGGGGAAGAGGAGAGAGACACGGGGCATGAGCGGCGGGTGGGGGGAACAGAAGAGAGGCACGGGGCATGAGCGGGGGTGGGGGGAACAGGAGGAAGACACGGGGCATAAGCAGGGGGGGAACAGAAGGAAGACAGGGGGAATGAGCAGGGGTGGGGGTAACAGGAGGAAGTCATGGGGCATGAGCGGGTGGTGGGCGGAACAGGGGGAAGACACGGGGCATGAGCGGGCGTGGGTGGAAACAGGAGAGAAACGCGGAGCATGAGCGGGGGTGGGGGGGCACAGGAGGAAGACATGGGGCATGAGCGAGGTTGGGGGGAACAGGAGAGAGACGCGGGGCATGAGCGGGGGGTGGGGGAACAGGAGGAAGACACGGGGCATGAGCGGGAGGAACAGGAGGAAGATATGGGGCATGAGCAAGGGTGGGGGGAACAGGAGGAAGACACGGGGCATGAGCTTGGGGTGGGGGGAACAGGAGAGAGACACAGGGCATGAGCGGGTGTTGGGGGGAACAGGAGGAAGACACAGGGCATGAGCGGGGGTGCAGGGAACAGGAGGAAGACACGGGGCATGAGCGGGGGGTGGGGGGAACAGGAGGGAGAGACAGGGGCATGAGCGGGGGTGGGGGGAACAGGAGGAAGACACGGGGCATAAGCAGGGGGTGGGGGGAACAGAAGGAAGACACGGGGAATGAGCAGGGGGTGGGGGGAACAGGAGGAAGTCATGGGGCATGAGCGGGTGGTGGGCGGAACAGGGGGAAGACACGGGGCATGAGCGGGGCGTGGGTGGGAACAGGAGAGAAACGTGGAGCATGAGCAGGGGTGGGGGGTCACAGGAGGAAGACATGGGGCATGAGCGAGGTTGGGGGGAACAGGAGAGAGACACGGGGCATGAGCGGGGGGTGAGGGAACAGGAGGAAGACACGGGGCATGAGCGGGATGAACAGGAGGAAGATATGGGGCATGAGCAAGGGTGGGGGGAACAGGAGGAAGACACGGGGCATGAGCTGGGGAACAGGAGGAATACACGGAGCATGAGTGGATGGTGGGCGGAACAGGAGGAGACACGGGGCATGAGCGCGGGGTGCCCGGAACAGGAGGAAGACACGGGGCATGAGCGGGGGGTGGGGGGAACAGGAGGGAGACACGGGGCATGAGCGGAGGGGTGGGGGAACATGTGGAAGACACGGGGCATGAGCGGGGTGTGGGGGAACAGGAGAGGGACATGGGGCATGAGCAGGGGTGGGGGGAACAGGAGGAAGACACGGGGCATGAGCGGGGGAACAGAAGGAATACACAGAGCATGAGCGGGTGGTGGGGGGAACAGGAGAGAGACACGGGGCATGAGTGAGGGGTGCAGGGAACAGGAGGAAGGCACGGGGCACGAGCGGGGGTTGGGGGAACAGAAGGAAGACAGGGGGCATGAGTGGGGGTTGGGGGAACAGGGGGAAGACACGGGGCATGAGCGGGGGTGGGGGAACATGAGGGAGACACTGGGCGTGAGCGAGGGGTGGGGGGAACAGGAGAGAGACAAAGGGCATGAGCGGGGGAACTGGAGAGAGACACGGGCATGAGCGGGGGGTGGGGGGAACAGCAGGAGAGAGACACGGGGCATGAGCGGAGGGTGGGGGGAACAGGAGGGAGACACGGGGCATGAGCGGGAGGTGGGGGAACAGGAGAGAGACACAGGGCATAAGCAGGGGGTGGGGGGAACAGGAGGAAGACAGGGGAATGAGCAGGGGGTGGGGGGAACAGGAGGAAGTCATGGGGCATGAGGGGGTGGTGGGCGGAACAGGAGGAAGACACGGGGCATGAGCGGGCGTGGGTGGGAACAGGAGAGAAACGTGGAGCATGAACGGGGGTTGGGAGGGCACAGGAGGAAGACACGGGTCAAGTGTGGGGGTGGGGGGAACAGGAGAGAGACACGGGGCATGAGCGGGGGGTGGGGGAACAGGAGGAAGACACGGGGCATCAGCGGGGGTTGGGGGAAAAGGAGAGAAACACAGGGCATAAGCAGGGGGTGGGGGAACAGGAGGAAGACAGGAGAAATGAGCTTGGGGTGGGGGGAACAGGAGGAAGTCACGGGGCATGAGCGGGTGGTGTGCGGGACAGGAGGAAGACACAGGGCATGAGCGGGCGTGGGTGGGAACAGGAGAGAAACGCGGAGCATGAACGGGGGTTGGGGGGGCACAGGAGGAAGACACGGGTCAAGAGCGGGGGTGGGGGGAACAGGAGAGAGACACGTGGCATGAGCGGGGGGTGGGGGAACAGGAGGAAGACACGGGGCATGAGTAGGGGGAACAAGAGGAAGACACTGGGTATGAGCGGGGGGAACAGGAGGAATACACGGAGCATGAGCGGGTTATGGGGGGAACAGGAGAGAGACACGGGGCATGAGCGGGGGGTGCAGGGAACAGGAGGAAGACACGGGGTATGAGCAGGTGGTGGGGGTAACAGGAGGGTGACACGGGGCATGAGTGGGGGGAACAGGACGGAGACACTGGGCATGAGCGTGGGGTGGAGGGAACAGGAGGAAGACACAGGGCATGAGCGGGGGGTGGGGGGAACAGGAGGAAGACACAGGGCATGAGCGGGGGGTGAGGGGAACAGGAGGAAGACACGGGGCATGAGTGGGGGTGGGGGGAACAGGAGGGAGACACGTGGCATGAGCGGGGGTAGGGGAACAGGAGGGAGGCACAGGTCATGAGCGGGGGTGGGGGGAACAGGAGAGAGACACGGGGCATGAGCGGGAGGTGGTAGGAACATGAGAGAGACACGGGGCGTGAGCGGGGGTTGGGGGAACAGGAGGAAAACACGGGGCATGAGCAGGGATGGAGGGGAACAGGAGGGAGACATGGGGCATGAGCGGCGGGTGGGGGAACAGGAGAGAAACACAGGGCATGAGTGGGGGCTGGGGGAACAGGAGAGCGACACGGGGCATGAGTGGGGGGTGGTGGGAACAGCAGGAGAAAGACACAGGGCATGATCGGGAGGTGGGGGGAAAAGGAGAGAGACACAGGGCATAAGCAGGGGGTGGGGGGAACAGGAGGAAGACAGGGGGAATGAGCAGGGGGTGGGGGGAACAGGAGGATGTCACGGGGCATGAGCGGGTGGTCGGCAGAACAGGAGGAAGACATGGGGCATGAGCGGGCCGTGGGTGGGAACAGGAGAGAAACACAGAGCACGAGCAGGGGGTTGGGGGCACAGGAGGAAGTCACAGGGCATGAGCAGGGGTGGGGGGAACAGGAGAGAGACGCTGGGCATGAGAGGGGGGTGAGGGGAACAGGAGAGAGACATGGGCCATGAGCGGGGGGTGGGCGGAACAGGAGGAAGACACGGGGCATGAGCGGGGGTGGGGGTAACAGGAGAGAGACGCGGAGCATGAGCCAAAAACACAGACTGATATCTGGGACATGGGGTACACGGTGCCACAATCTCCCGCTTACCTTCGCTCTCAGACAACCCTGGCAGACCCTCTCCGGAAACCAGGAAACACCCAGGGTCTCTGTTGAGAAAGCCCCTCTCAATGTGAATGATAAACAAAGATGGCGGGCTTCTCTAAAAATACGACGCACTGCACGCTTCACTGCAGCCAATGGGAGAGCGCGTCACATGTCAATAAACATCACACAAACCGCTTGCCCAATCCCTGTCCTGTCTGTGGAGCGAACAGGGAAGTGTGTCCACAGAGCGGACATAGATATCACTAATTTGTTTTACTTACATTTTTGTCATTTTAAAAAAAAAACTACTGGACGGATTTACACCAAATAAAAGAAGCATGCTTTCGGGACCAATCCGCTGCTCCTGCCGCAAATTTGGTTTAAATCTGTCCTGCGGTTTGGGCTGTAGGCATGAGCAACTTAACTATAACTACATGGCCACTATCACGGCCATGTAATATATTACATGGCTGCGGTAGTGGCCATGTAGTTATGGTTCAGTTGCTGTTACCATAGGAAGAGCACTTTTTGGGCGGCTTATGACTTTGCTCCCCGTGGACGAATCCACACGCAAAAATAGTATATGGCCCACTCTAGTTTGCTGAGGTAGGGTCGAGGGGGGGCAAAGTTATAGGGGGGGTCCCAAAATGTCTTTTTTTCCCATAGACTGAATGGGGAAAAAACTTTGCTCACGCCTACAGCCCAAACCGCTGTAGGGATTTTCACCAAATTTGGACCAGGGGCAGTGGCTTGGTCCCAAAAGCGTGCTTTTGCAAATTTGGTGAAAACCTGTCCAGTATTTTTTTTTTAAATGACCAAAAAGTAGGTCATAAAAAATTAGTGATATCTGTGTTGTTCGTTGGGAAGTTGAATGTGTTCTAAGAACACTTGTGGTGTCCTGAAATGTTCGTAAATAAACAAAATGGGGGTGTCCTGAGGACGCTGTTCGTATTGTTTGATGGGAAGTTGAATGTGTTCTAAGAACACTCGAGGTGTTCTGAAATGTTCGTAAATAAACAAAATGGGGGTGTCCTGAGGACGCTGTCTGTATTGTTGGTTGTCAAGTTTAATTTGTTCTAAGAACACTCGTGGTGTCCTGAAATGTTCGTAAATAAACAAAATGGGGGTGTCCTGAGGACGCTGTCCGTATTGTTCGATGGCAAGTTGAATGTGTTCTAAGAACACTTGCGGTGTCCTGAAATGTTCGCAAATAAACAAAATGGGGGTGTCCTGAGGACGCTGTCCGTATTGTTCGTTGTCAAGTTGAAAGGGTTCTAAGAACACTTGTGGTATCCTGAAATGTTCATAAATAAACAGAATGGGTGTGTCCTGAGGAAGCTGTCTGTATTGTTTGATGGGAAGTTGAATGTGTTCTAAGAACACTTGCGGTGTTCTGAAATGTTCGTAAATAAACAAAATGGGGGTGTCCTGAGGACGCTGTCCGTATTGTTCTCTGGCAAGTTTAATGTGTTTTAAGAACACTCGTGGTGTCCTGAAATGTTCGTAAATACACAAAATGGGGGTGTCCTGAGGACGCTGTCCGTATTGTTCCATGGCAAGTTGAATGTGTTCTAAAAACACTTGCGGTGTCGTGAAATGTTCGCAAATAAACAAAATGGGGGTGTCCTGAGGATGCTGTACGTATTGTTCGTTGTCAAGTTTAAAGTGTTCTAAGAACACTGGCGGTGTAATGAAATGTTCGTAAATAAACAAAATGGGGGTGTTCTGAGGACACCGTCCGTATTGTTCGTTGTCAATTTGAAAGTGTTCTAAGAACACTCGCGGTGTCCTGAAATGTTCGTAGGGGGTGTCCTGAAGACGCTGTCCGTATTGCTCTCTGGCAAGTTGAATGTGTTATAAGAACACTCATGGTGTCCTGAAATGTTCATAAATAAATGAAATGGGGGTGTCCTGAGGACGCTGTCCTTATTGTTCGATTGGAAGTTGAATGTGTTCTAAGAACACTAGTGGTGTCCTGAAATGTTTGCAAATAAAAAAAATGGGGGTGTCCTGAGTACGCTGTCCGTATTTTTCGTTGGGAAGTTGAATGTGTTCTAAGAACACTCGTGGTGTCCTGAAATGTTTGTAAATTAACAAAATGGGGGTGTCCTGAGGACGCTGTCCGTATTGTTTGATGGGAAGTTGAATGTGTTCTAAGAACACTCTCGGTGTTCTGAAATGTTCGTAAATAAACAAAATGGGGGTGTCCCGAGGATGCTGTTCGTATTGTTCTCTGGCAAGTTGAATGTGTTCTAAGAACACTCGTGGTGTCATGAAATGTTCGTAAATAAACAAAATGGGGGTGTCCTAAGGACGCTGTCCGTATTGTTCTCTGGCAAGTTGAATGTGTTCTAAGAACACTCGCAGTGTCCTGAAATGTTCGTAGGGGGTGTCCTGAAGAGGCTGTCCGTATTGTTCTCTGGCAAGTTGAATGTGTTCTAAGAACACTCGTGGTGTCCTGAACTGCTCGTAAATAAATAAAATGGGGGTGTCCTGAGGACGCTGTCCGTATTGTTCGATGGCAAGTTGAATGTATTCTAAGAACACTCGCGGTGTTCTGAAATTTTCGCAAATAAACAAAATGGGGATGTGCTGAGGACGCATTCCGTATTGTTCGTTGGGAAGTTGAATGTGCTCTAAGAACACTTGTGGTGTCCTGAAATGTTCTAAATAAACAGAATGTGGGTGTCCTGAGGACGCTGTCTGTATTGTTTGATGGGAAGTTGAATGTGTTCTAAGAACACTCACGGTGTTCTGAAATGTTCGTAAATAAACAAAATGGGGAGTCCTAAGGACGCTGTCCGTATTGTTCTCTGGCAAGTTGAAGGTGCTCTAAGAACACTCGTGGTGTCCTGAAATGTTCGTAAATAAACAAAATGGGGGTGTCCTGAGGACGCTGTCCGTATTGTTTGATGGGAAGTTGAATGTGCTCTAAGAACACTCGCGGTGTTCTGAAATGTTCGTAAATAAACAAAATGGGGGTTTCCTGAGGACGCTGTCCGTATTGTTCTCTGGCAAGTTGAATGTGTTCTAAGACCACTCGCGGTGTCCTGAAGTGTTTGCAAATAAACAAAATGGGGGTGTCCTGAGGGCGCTGTCTGTATTGTTCTCTGGAAAGTTGAATGTGTTCTAAGAACACTCATGGTGTCCTGAAATGTTCGCAAATAAACAAAATGGGGGTATCCTGAGGACGCTGTCCGCATTGTCCGTTGTCAAGTTGAAAGTGTTCTAAGAACACTCGTGGTGTCCTGAAATGTTCGTACACACTTCCCTGCTCGCTCCGCGGACAGTGTCCTGATTGGACAATCGGCTTGCGTGATGTCCGCGGACATGCGACTTGTTCGCTGATTGGATGGCGTGGAGAGTGAAGCGCGTCAGATTTTTGGTAGCGCCCACCATCTTGGATTCGCGGACGTCTGCGGTCAGCGCGGTGAAACTTGGTTTAAAATTTGTATTGCCTAGAGTGTGTTGTGTGTAAGAGTGTTTGGGGAGGGTGGGAGAGTGTGAGATAGGTTTTTTATGTGGTAGACCCTCGTGTTGTGTTCGATTTGTCTGCGGACAACACGGCTGTTCTGAAATGTTCTGAATAAACTAAATGGGGGTGTGTTTTGAGGACACAATATGTGTCCGTTTTGTTCGCAAGCATATTGAAACTGTTCTAAGAACGCTTGCGGTGTCCTGAAATGTTCTAAATAAACAAAATGGGGGTGTCCTGAGGACGCTGTCCGTATTGTTCGTTGTCAAGTTTAAAGTGTTCTAAGAACACTCGCGGTGTCATGAAATGTTCGTAAATAAACAAAATGGGGGTGTTCTGAGGACACCGTCCGAATTGTTCGTTGTCAAGTTTAAAGTGTTCTAAGAACACTCGCGGTGTCCTGAAATGTTTGCAAATAAAAAAAATGGGGGTGTCCTGAGTACGCTGTCCGTATTTTTCGTTGGGAAGTTGAATGTGTTCTAAGAACACTCGTGGTGTCCTGAAATGTTTGTAAATTAACAAAATGGGGGTGTCCTGAGGACGCTGTCCGTATTGTTTGATGGGAAGTTGAATGTGTTCTAAGAACACTCTCGGTGTTCTGAAATGTTCGTAAATAAACAAAATGGGGGTGTCCCGAGGACGCTGTTCGTATTGTTCTCTGGCAAGTTGAATGTGTTCTAAGAACACTCGTGGTGTCCTGAAATGTTCGTAAATAAACAAAATGGGGGTGTCCTAAGGACGCTGTCCGTATTGTTCTCTGGCAAGTTGAATGTGTTCTAAGAACACTCGCAGTGTCCTGAAATGTTCGTAGGGGGTGTCCTGAAGAGGCTGTCCGTATTGTTCTCTGGCAAGTTGAATGTGTTCTAAGAACACTCGTGGTGTCCTGAACTGCTCGTAAATAAATAAAATGGGGGTGTCCTGAGGACGCTGTCCGTATTGTTCGATGGCAAGTTGAATGTATTCTAAGAACACTCGCGGTGTTCTGAAATTTTCGCAAATAAACAAAATGGGGATGTCCTGAGGACGCATTCCGTATTGTTCGTTGGGAAGTTGAATGTGCTCTAAGAACACTTGTGGTGTCCTGAAATGTTCTAAATAAACAGAATGTGGGTGTCCTGAGGACGCTGTCTGTATTGTTTGATGGGAAGTTGAATGTGTTCTAAGAACACTCACGGTGTTCTGAAATGTTCGTAAATAAACAAAATGGGGAGTCCTAAGGACGCTGTCCGTATTGTTCTCTGGCAAGTTGAAGGTGCTCTAAGAACACTCGTGGTGTCCTGAAATGTTCGTAAATAAACAAAATGGGGGTGTCCTGAGGACGCTGTCCATATTGTTTGATGGGAAGTTGAATGTGCTCTAAGAACACTCGCGGTGTTCTGAAATGTTCGTAAATAAACAAAATGGGGGTTTCCTGAGGACGCTGTCCGTATTGTTCTCTGGCAAGTTGAATGTGTTCTAAGACCACTCGCGGTGTCCTGAAGTGTTTGCAAATAAACAAAATGGGGGTGTCCTGAGGGCGCTGTCCGTATTGTTCTCTGGAAAGTTGAATGTGTTCTAAGAACACTCATGGTGTCCTGAAATGTTCGCAAATAAACAAAATGGGGGTGTCCTGAGGACGCTGTCCGCATTGTCCGTTGTCAAGTTGAAAGTGTTCTAAGAACACTCGTGGTGTCCTGAAATGTTCGTACACACTTCCCTGCTCGCTCCGCGGACAGTGTCCTGATTGGACAATCGGCTTGCGTGATGTCCGCGGACATGCGACTTGTTCGCTGATTGAATGGCGTGGAGAGTGAAGCGCGTCAGATTTTTGGTAGCGCCCACCATCTTGGATTCGGGACGTCTGCGGTCAGCGCGGTGAAACTTGGTTTAAAAATTGTATTGCCTAGAGTGTGTTGTGTGTAAGAGTGTTTGGGGAGGGTGGGAGAGTGTGAGATAGGTTTTTTATGTGGTAGACCCTCGTGTTGTGTTCGATTTGTCTGCGGACAACACGGCTGTTCTGAAATGTTCTGAATAAACTAAATGGGGGGTGTTTTGAGGACACAATATGTGTCCGTTTTGTTCGCAAGCACACTGAAAATGTTCTAAGAACGCTTGCGGTGTCCTGAAATGTTCTAAATAAACAAAATGGGGGTGTCCTGAGGACGCTGTCCGTATTGTTCGTTGTCAAGTTTAAAGTGTTCTAAGAACACTCGCGGTGTCATGAAATGTTCGTAAATAAACAAAATGGGGGTGTTCTGAGGACACCGTCCGAATTGTTCGTTGTCAAGTTTAAAGTGTTCTAAGAACACTCGCGGTGTCCTGAAATGTTCGTAGGGGGTGTCCTGAAGACGCTGTCTGTATTGCTCTCTGGCAAGTTGAATGTGTTATAAGAACACTCATGGTGTCCTGAAATGTTCGTAAATAAATGAAATGGGGGTGTCCTGAGGACGCTGTCCGTATTGTTTGATGGCAAGTTGAATGTATTCTAAGAACACTCGCGGTGTTCTGAAATTTTCACAAATACACAAAATGGGGGTGTCCTGAGGACGCTGTCCGTATTGTTCGAGGGCAAGTTGAATGTGTTCTAAAAACACTTGCGGTGTCGTGAAATGTTCGCAAATAAACAAAATGGGGGTGTCCTGAGGACGCTGTCCGTATTGTTCTCTGGCAAGTTTAATGTGTTTTAAGAACACTCGTGGTGTCCTGAAATGTTCGTAAATACACAAAATGGGGGTGTCCTGAGGACGCTGTCCGTATTGTTTGATGGCAAGTTGAATGTGTTCTAAAAACACTTGCGGTGTCGTGAAATGTTCGCACATAAACAAAATGGGGTTGTCCTGAGGACGCTGTCCGTATTGTTCGTTGTCAAGTTTAAAGTGT
Source organism: Ambystoma mexicanum (assembly GCF_040938575.1). Taxonomy (NCBI): domain Eukaryota; kingdom Metazoa; phylum Chordata; class Amphibia; order Caudata; family Ambystomatidae; genus Ambystoma; species Ambystoma mexicanum. The sequence continues at coordinate 302,435,602 of NC_090933.1, read as the reverse complement.
TCTAAGAACACTGGCGGTGTCATGAAATGTTCGTAAATAAACAAAATGGGGGTGTTCTGAGGACACCGTCCGTATTGTTCGTTGTCAAGTTTAAAGTGTTCTAAGAACACTCGCGGTGTCCTGAAATGTTCGTAGGGGGTGTCCTGAAGACGCTGTCCGTATTGCTCTCTGGCAAGTTGAATGTGTTATAAGAACACTCATTGTGTCCTGAAATGTTCGTAAATAAATGAAATGGGGGTGTCCTGAGGACGCTGTCCGGATTGTTCGATGGCAAGTTGAATGTATTCTAAGAACACTCGCGGTGTTCTGAAATTTTCACAAATACACAAAATGGGGGTGTCCTGAGGACACCGTCCGTATTGTTCGTTGTCAAGTTTAAAGTGTTCTAAGAACACTCGCGGTGTCCTGAAATGTTCGTAGGGGGTGTCCTGAAGACGCTGTCTGTATTGCTCTCTGGCAAGTTGAATGTGTTATAAGAACACTCATGGTGTCCTGAAATGTTCGTAAATAAATGAAATGGGGGTGTCCTGAGGACGCTGTCCGTATTGTTCGATGGCAAGTTGAATGTATTCTAAGAACACTCGCGGTGTTCTGAAATTTTCACAAATACACAAAATGGGGGTGTCCTGAGGACGCTGTCCGTATTGTTCGATGGCAATTTGAATGTGTTCTAAAAACACTTGCAGTGTCGTGAAATGTTCGCAAATAAACAAAATGGGGGTGTCCTGAGGACGCTGTCCGTATTGTTCTCTGGCAAGTTTAATGTGTTTTAAGAACACTCGTGGTGTCCTGAAATGTTCGTAAATACACAAAATGGGGGTGACCTGAGGACGCTGTCCGTATTGTTTGATGGCAAGTTGAATGTGTGCTAAAAACACTTGCGGTGTCGTGAAATGTTCGTAAATAAACAAAATGGGGGTGTCCTGAGGACGCTGTCCGTATTGTTGGTTGTCAAGTTTAAAGTGTTCTAAGAACACTGGCGGTGTCATGAAATGTTTGTAAATAAACAAAATGGGGGTGTTCTGAGGACACCGTCCGTATTGTTCGTTGTCAAGTTTAAAGTGTTCTAAGAACACTCGCGGTGTCCTGAAATGTTCGTAGGGGGTGTCCTGAAGACGCTGTCCGTATTGCTCTCTGGCAAGTTGAATGTGTTATAAGAACACTCATGGTGTCCTGAAATGTTCGTAAATAAATGAAATGGGGGTGTCCTGAGGATGCTGTCCGTATTGTTCGATGGGAAGTTGAATGTGTTGTAAGAACACTCGTGGTGTCCTGAAATGTTTGTAAATAAAAAAAATGGGGGTGTCCTGAGTACGCTGTCCGTATTTTTCGTTGGGAAGTTGAATGTGTTCTAAGAACACTCGTGGTGTCCTGAAATGTTTGTAAATTAACAAAATGGGGGTGTCCTGAGGACGCTGTCCGTATTGTTTGATGGGAAGTTGAATGTGTTCTAAGAACACTCGCGGTGTTCTGAAATGTTCGTAAATAAACAAAATAGGGGTGTCCTGAGGACGCTGTTCGTATTGTTCTCTGGCAAGTTGAATGTGTTCTAAGAACACTCGTGGTGTCCTGAAATGTTCGTAAATAAACAAAATGGGGGTGTCCTAAGGACGCTGTCCGTATTGTTCTCTGGCAAGTTGAATGTGTTCTAAGAACACTCGCAGTGTCCTGAAATGTTGGTAGGGGGTGTCCAGAAGAGGCTGTCCGTATTGTTCTCTGGCAAGTTGAATGTGTTCTAAGAACACTCGTGGTGTCCTGAAATGCTCGTAAATAAATAAAATGGGGGTGTCCTGAGGACGCTGTCCGTATTGCTCGATGGCAAGTTGAATGTATTCTAAGAACGCATGCGGTGTCCTGAAATGGTCCAAATAAACAAAATGGGGGTGTTCTGAGGACGCTGTCCGTATTGTTCGTTGGGAAGTTGAATGTGCTCTAAGAACACTTGTGGTGTCCTGAAATGTTCTAAATAAACAGAATGTGGGTGTCCTGAGGACGCTGTCTGTATTGTTTGATGGGAAGTTGAATGTGTTCTAAGAACACTCACGGTGTTCTGAAATGTTCGTAAATAAACAAAATGGGGAGTCCTAAGGACGCTGTCCGTATTGTTCTCTGGCAAGTTGAAGGTGCTCTAAGAACACTCGTGGTGTCCTGAAATGTTCGTAAATAAACAAAATGGGGGTGTCCTGAGGACGCTGTCCGTATTGTTTGATGGGAAGTTGAATCTGCTCTAAGAACACTCCCGGTGTTCTGAAATGTTCGTAAATAAACAAAATGGGGGTTTCCTGAGGACGCTGTCCGTATTGTTCTCTGGCAAGTTGAATGTGTTCTAAGACCACTCGCGGTGTCCTGAAATGTTTGCAAATAAACAAAATGGGGGTGTCCTGAGGACACTGTCCGTATTGTTTGATGGGAAGTTGAATGTGTTCTAAGAACACTCGCGGTGTTCTGAAATGTTCGTAAATAAACAAAATGGGGGTTTCCTGAGGACACTGTCCGTATTGTTCGATGGCAAGTTGAATGTGTTCTAAGAACACTTGCGGTGTCCTGAAATGTTCATAGGGGGTGTCCTGAAGACGCTTTCCATATTGTTCTCTGGCAAGTTGAATGTGTTCTAAGAACACTTGCGGTGTCACGAAATGTTCGCAAATAAACAAAATGGGGGTGTCCTGAGGACGCTGTCCGTATTGTCCGTTGTCAAGTTGAAAGTGTTCTAAGAACACTCGTGGTGTACTGTAATGTTCGTATACACTTCCCTGTTCGCTACGCGGACAGTGTCCTGATTGGCCAATCGGCTTGCGTGATGTCTGCGGACATGCGACTTGTTAGCTCATTGGATGGCATGGAGCGTGAAGCGCGTCAGATTTTTGGTAGCGCCCGCTATCTTGGATTTGCGAATGTCCACGGACAACGCGGTGAAACTTGGTTTAAAAATTGTATTGAGTAGAGTGTGTTGTGTGTAAGAGTGTTTGGGGAGGGTGGGAGAGTATGAGATAGGTTAAATGTTGTGTTTTTTTTATGTGGTAGACCCTCGTGTTGTAAATAAATGAAATGAAATGTTTGTAAATAAATGAAATGGGGGTCTCCTGAGACGCTGTCCGTATTGTTCGATGGGAAGTTGAATGTGTTCTAAGAACACTCGTGGTGTCCTGAAATGTTTGTAAATAAAAAAAATGGGGGTGTCCTGAGTACGCTGTCCGTACTTTTCGTTGGGAAGTTGAATGTGTTCTAAGAACACTCGTGGTGTCCTGAAATGTTTGTAAATTAACAAAATGGGGGTGTCCTGAGGACGCTGTCCGTATTGTTTGATGGGAAGTTGAATGTGTTCTAAGAACACTCGCGGTGTTCTGAAATGTTCGTAAATAAACAAAATGGGGGTGTCCTGAGGACGCTGTCCGTATTGTTCTCTGGCAAGTTGAATGTGTTCTAAGAACACTCGTGGTGTCCTGAAATGTTCAGAAATAAACACAATGGGGGTGTCCTGAGTACGCTGTCCATATTGTTTGATGGGAAGTTGAATGTGTTCTAAGAACATTCGCAGTGTTCTGAAATGTTCGTAAATAAACAAAATGGGGGTGTCCTAAGGACGCTGTCCGTATTGTTCTCTGGCAAGTTGAATGTGTTCTAAGAACACTCGCAGTGTCCTGAAATGTTCGTAGGAGGTGTCCTGAAGACGCTGTCCATATTGTTCTCTGGCAAGTTGAATGTATTCTAAGAACACTCGCGGTGTTCTGAAATTTTCGCAAATAAACAAAATGGGGGTGTCCTGAGGACGCTGTCCGTATTGTTCGTTGGGAAGTTGAATGTGCTCTAAGAACACTTGTAGTGTCCTGAAATGTTCTAAATAAACAGAATGTGGGTGTCCTGAGGACGCTGTCTGTATTGTTTGATGGGAAGTTGAATGTGTTCTAAGAACACTCGCGGTGTTCTGAAATGTTCGTAAATAAACAAAATGGGGGAGGCCTTAGGACGCTGTCCGTATTGTTCTCTGGCAAGTTGAATGTGTTCTAAGAACACTCGTGGTGTCCTGAAATGTTCGTAAATAAACAAAATGGGGGTGTCCTGAGGACGCTGTCCGTATTGTTTGATGGGAAGTTGAATGTGTTCTAAGAACACTCGCGGTGTTCTGAAATGTTCGTAAATAAACAAAATGGGGGTTTCCTGAGGACGCTGTCCGTATTGTTCTCTGGCAAGTTGAATGTGTTCTAAGACCACTCGCGGTGTCCTGAAATGTTCATAGGGGGTGTCCTGAAGGCGCTGTCCCTATTGTTCTCTGGCAAGTTGAATGTGTTCTAAGAACATTTGCGGTGTCCTGAAATGTTTGCAAATAAACAAAATGGGGGTGTCCTGAGGGCGCTGTCTGTATTGTTCGATGGGAAGTTGAATGTGTTCTAAGAACACTCATGGTGTCCTGACATGTTCTCAAATAAACAAAATGGGGGTGTCCTGAGGACGCTGTCCGCATTGTCCGTTGTCAAGTTGAAAGTGTTCTAAGAACACTCGTGGTGTCCTGAAATGTTCGTACACACTTCCCTGTTCGCTCCGCGGACAGTGTCCTGATTGGACAATCGGCTTGCGTGATGTCCGCGGACATGCGACTTGTTCGCTGATTGGATGGCGTGGAGCGTGAAGCGCGTCAGATTTTTGGTAGCGCCCACCATCTTGGATTCGCGGACGTCTGCGGTCAGCGCGGTCAAACTTGGTTTAAAAATTGTATTGCGTAGAGTGTGTTGTGTGTAAGAGTGTTTGGGGAGGGTGGGAGAGTGTGAGATAGGTTTTTTATGTGGTAGACCCTCGTGTTGTGTTCGATTTGTCTGCGGACAACACAGCTGTTCTGAAATGTTCTGAATAAACTAAATGGGGGGTGTTCTGAGGACGCAATATGTGTCCGTTTTTTGTTCGCAAGCAAGCTAAACACTGTTCTAAGAACACTTGTGGTGTCCTGAAATGTTCGTAAATAAACAAAATGGGGGTGTTCTGAGGACGCCGTCCGTATTGTTTGTTGTCTTGTTTAAAGTGTTCTAAGAACACTCGCGGTGTGCTGAAATGTTTGTAGGGGGTGTCCTGAGGACGCTGTCCGTATTGTTCCATGGGAAGTTGAATGTGTTCTAAGAACCCTCGTGGTGTCCTGAAATGTTCATAAATAAACAAAATGGAGGTGTCCTGAGGACACTGTCTGTATTGTTCGTTCGGAAGTTGAATGTGTTCTAAGAACACTCACGGTGTTCTGAAATGTTCGTAAATAAACAAAATGGGGGTGTCCTGAGGACGTTGTCCGTATTGTTCTCTGGCAAGTTGAATGTGTTCTAAGAACACTCGTGGTGTCCTGAAATGTTCATAAATAAACAAAATGGGGGTGTCCTGAGGACGCTGTCCGTATTGTTCGATGGCAAGTTGAATGTGTTCTAAGAACACTCGCGGTGATCTGAAATGGTCGTAAATAAACACAATGGGGGTGTCCTGAGGACACTGTCTGTATTGTTCGATGGGAAGTTGAATGTGTTCTAAGAACACTAGCGGTGTTCTGAAATGTTCGTAAATAAACAAAATGGGGGTGTCCTGAGGACGCTGTCCGTATTGTTCTCCGGCAAGTTGAATGTGTTCTAAGAACACTCGCGGTGTCCTGAAATGTTCGTAGGGGGTGTCCTGAAGACGCTGTCCGTATTGTGCTATGGCAAGTTTAATGTTTTCTAAGAACACTCGTGGTGTCCTGAAATGTTCATAAATAAACAAAATGGGGGTGTCCTGAGGACGCTGTCCGTATTGTTCAATGGCAAGTTGAATGTGTTCTAAGAACACTCGCGGTGTCCTGAAATGTTCGTAAATAAACAAAATGGGGGTGTCCTGAGGACACTGTCCGTATTGTTCGTTGGGAAGTTGAATGTGTTCTAAGAACACTTGTGGTGTCCTGAAATGTTCTTAAATAAACAAAATGGGGGTGTCCTGAGGACGCTGTCTGTATTGTTCGATGGGAAGTTGAATGTGTTCTAAGAACACTCGTGGTGTCCTGAAATGTTCGTAAATAAATGAAATGGGGGTGTCCTGAGGACACTGTCCGTATTGTTCGATGGGAAGTTGAATGTGTTCTAAGAACACTCGTGGTGTCCTGAAATGTTCGTAAATAAACCAAATGTGGGTGTCCTGAGGACGCTGTCTGTATTGTTCGATGGGAAGTTGAATGTGTTCTAAGAACACTCATGGTGTCCTGAAATGTTCGTAAATAAACAAAATGGGGGTGTCCTGAGGACGCTGTCCGTATTGTTGGATGCCAAGTTGAATGTGTTCTAAGAACACTCGCGGTGTCCTGAAATGTTCGCAAATAAACAAAATGGGGGTGTCCTGAGGACGCTGTCCGCATTGTCCGTTGTCAAGTTGAAAGTGTTCTAAGAACACTCGTGGTGTCCTGAAATGTTCGTACACACTTCCCTGTTTGTGCCGCGGACAGTGTCCAGATTGGCCAATCGGCTTGCGTGATGTCCGCGGACATGCAACGTTTTCACTGATTGGATAACATGGAGCGTGAAGCGATTCAGATTTTCGATAGCGCCCGCCATCCTGGATTCACGGACGTCCGTGGACAGCGCAGTGAAACTTGGTTTAAAAATTGGATTGAGTAGAGTGTGTTGTGTGTAAGAGTGTTTGGGGAGGATGGGAGAGTATGAGATAGGTTAAATGTTGTGTTTTTTTATGTGGTAGACACTCGTGTTGTGTTCGATTTCTCTGCGGACAAAACGGCTGTTCTGATATGTTCTAAATAAACTAAATGGGGGGTGTTCTGAGGATGCAATATGTGTCCGTTTTGTTCGCAAGCAAGCTGAAACTGTTCTAAGAACACTCTCGGTGTCCTGAAATGTTCATAAATAAACAAAATGGGAGTGTTCTGAGGACGCTGTCCGTATTGTTTGTTTTCAAGTTTATATTGTTCTAAGAACACTCGCTGTGTCATGAAATGTTTGTAAATAATCAAAAAGGGGGTGTTCTGAGGACGCTGTCTGTATTGTTCGTTGTCAATTTTAAAGTGTTCTAAGAACACTCGCGGTGTCCTGAAATGTTCATAGGTTGTGTCCTGAAGACGCTGTCTGTATTGCTCTCTGGCAAGTTGAATGTGTTCTAAGAACACTCATGGTGTCCTGAAATGTTCGTAAATAAACAAAATGGGTGTGTCCTGAAGACGCTGTCCTCATTGTTCGATGGGAAGTTGAATGTGTTCTAAGAACACTCGTTGTGTCCTGAAATGTTCGTAAATAAACAAAATGGGGGTGTCCTGAGGACGCTGTCCGTATTGTTCGTTGGGAAGTTGAATGTGTTCTAAGAACACTCGTGGTGTCCTGAAATGTTCATAAATAAACAAAATTGGGGCGTCCTGAGGACGCTCTCCGTATTGTTTGATAGGAAGTTGAATGTGTCCTAAGAACACTCGCGGTGTTCTGAAATGTTCGTAAATAAACAAAATTGGGGTGTCCTGAGGACGCTGTCCGTATTGTTTGATGGGAAGTTGAATGTGTTCTAAGAACACTCGTGGTGTCCTGAAATGTTCGTAAATAAACAAAATGGGAGTGTTCTGAGGACGCTGTGCGTATTGTTCGTTTTCAAATTTAAACTGTTCTAAGAACACTCGCTGTGTCATGAAATGTTTGTAAATAATCAAAAAGGGGGTGTTCTGAGGACGCTGTCCGTATTGTTCGTTGTCAAGTTTAAAGTGTTCTAAGAACACTCGCGGTGTCCTGAAATGTTCATAGGGTGTGTCCTGAAGACGCTGTCTGTATTGCTCTCTGGCAAGTTGAATGTGTTCTAAGAACACTCATGGTGTCCTGAAATGTTCGTAAATAAACAAAATGGGTGTGTCCTGAGGACGCTGTCCGCATTGTTCGATGGGAAGTTGAATGTGTTCTAAGAACACTCGTGGTGTCCTGAAATGTTCGTAAATAAACAAAATGGGGGTGTCCTGAGGACGGTGTCCGTATTGTTCGTTGGGAAGTTGAATGTGTTCTAAGAACACTCGCAGTGTTCTGAAATGTTCGTAAATAAACAAAATGGGGGTGTCCTGAGGACGCTGTCCGTATTGTTCTCTGGCAAGTTGAATGTGTTCGAAGAACACTCGTGGTGTCCTGAAATGTGCGTAAATAAACAAAATGGGGGTGTCCTGAGGACGCTGTCCGTATTGTTTGATGGGAAGTTGAATGTGTTCTAAGAACACTCGTGGTGTCCTGAAATGTTCGTAAATTAACAAAATGGGGTGACCTGAGGACGCTGTCCGTATTGTTCCTTGGGAAGTTGAATGTGTTCTAAGAACACTTGTGGTGTCCTGAAATGTTTGTAAATTAACAAAATGGGCGTGTCCTGAGGACGCTGTCCGTATTGTTTGATGGGAAGTTGAATGTGTTCTAAGAACACTAGCGGTGTTCTGAAATGTTCGTAAATAAACAAAATGGGGTTGTCCTGAGGACGCTGCCTGTATTATTCTCTGGCAAGTTGAATGTGTTCTAAGAACACTCGCGGTGTCCTGAAATGTTCGTAGGGGGTGTCCTGAGGACACTGTCTGTATTGTTCGATGGGAAGTTGAATGTGTTCTAAGAACACTCATGGTGTCCTGAAATGTTCGCAAATAAACAAAATGGGGGTGTCCTGAGGACGCTGTCCGCAATGTCCGTTGTCAAGTTGAAAGTGTTCTAAGAACAATTGTGGTGTCCTGAAATGTTCGTACACACTTCCCTGTTCGCTCCGCGGACAGTGTCCTGATTTTCCAATCGGCTTGCGTGATGTCCGCGGACATGCAACGTTTTCGCTGATTGGATGGCGTGGAGCGTGAAGCGCGTCAGATTTTCGGTAGCGCCCGCCATCTTGGATTCGCGGACGACCATGGACAGCGCAGTGAAACTAGGTTTAAAAATTGGATTGAGTAGAGTGTGTTGTGTGTAAAATTGTTTGGGGAGGATGGGAGAGTATGAGATAGGTTAAATGTTGTGTTTTTTTTATGTGGAAAACGCTCGTGTTGTGTTCGATTTGTCTGCGGACAACACGGCTGTTCTGAAATGTTCTAAATAAACTATATGGGGGGTGTTCTGAGGATGCAATATGTGTCCGTTTTGTTCGCAAGCAAGCTGAAACTGTTCTAAAACACTTGCGGTGTCCTGAAATGTTCTTAAATAAACAAAATGGGGGTGTTCTGAGGACGCTGTCCGTATTGTTCGTTGTCAAGTTTAAACTGTGCTAAGAACACTCGCGGTGTCATGAAATGTTCGTAAATAAACAAAATCGGGGTGTTCTGAGGACGCTGTCCATATTGTTCGTTGTCAAGTTTAAAGTGCTCTAAGAACACTCGCAGTGTCCTGAAATGTTCGTAGGGGGTGTCCTGAAGACGCTGTCTGTATTGCTCTCTGGCAAGTTGAATGTGTTCTAAGAACACTCATGGTGTCCTGAAATGTTTGTAAATAAACGAAATGGGGGTGTCCTGAGGACATTGTCCGTATTGTTCGATGGGAAGTTGAATGTTTTCTAAGAACACTCGTGGTGTCCTGAAATGTTCGTAAATAAGCAAAATGGGGGTGTCCTGAGGACGCTGTCCGTATTATTCGTTGGGAAGTTGAATGTGTTCTAAGAACACTCGTGGTGTCCTGAAATGTTCATAAATAAACAAAATGGGCGTGTCCTGAGGACGCTCTCTGTATTGTTTGATGGAAAGTTGAATGTGTTCTAAGAACACTCGCAGTGTTCTGAAATGTTCGTAAATAAACAAAATGGGGGTGTCCTGAGGACGCTGTCCGTATTGTTCTCTGGCAAGTTGAATGTGTTCGAATAACACTCGTGGTGTCCTGAAATGTTCGTAAATAAACAAAATGGGGGTGTCCTGAGGACGCTGTCCGTATTGTTTGATGGGAAGTTGAATGTGTTCTAAGAACACTCGCGGTGTTCTGAAATGTTCGTAAATAAACAAAATGGGGGTGTCCTGAGGACGCTGTCCGTATTGTTCGTTGTCAAGTTGAATGTGTTCTAAGAACACTCGTGGTGTCCTGAAATGTTCGTAAATAAACAAAATGGGGGTGTCCTGAGGACGCTGTCCGTATTGTTCGTTGTCAAGTTGAATGTGTTCTAAGAACACTCGCAGTGTTCTGAAATGTTCGTAAATAAACAAAATGGGGGTGTCCTGAGGACGCTGTCCGTATTGTTCTCCGGCAAGTTGAATGTGTTCGAAGAACACTCGTGGTGTCCTGAAATGTTTGCAAATAAACAAAATGGAGTGTCTTGAGGACGCTGTTTGTATTGTTCATTGGCATGTTGAAAGTGTTCTAAGAACACTTGCCGTGTCCTGAAATGTTCGTACACACTTCCCTGTTCGCTCTGCGGACAGTGTCCTGATTGGCCAATCGGCTTGCGTGATGTCAGCGGACATGCAACGTGTTCACTGATTGAATGGCGTGGAGCGTGAAGCGCATCAGATTTTCGGTAGCGCCCACCATCTTCGATTCACGGACGTCCGCGGACAGCGCAGTGAAACTTGGTTTAAAAATTGTATTGAGTATAGTGTGTTGTGTGTAAGAGTGTTTGGGGAGGGTGGGAGAGTATGAGATAGGTTAAATGTTCTGTTTTTTTATGTGGTAGACCCTCGTGTTGTGTTCGATTTGTCTGCGGACAACACGGCTGTTCTGAAATGTTCTAAATAAACTAAATGGGGGTTGTGTTCTAAGGACGCAATATGTGTCCGTTTTGTTCGCAAGCAAGCTGAAACTGTTCTAAGAACACTCGCGGTGTCCTGAAATGTTCGTAAATAAACAAAATGGGGGTGTTCTGAGGACGCTGACCGTATTGTTCGTTGTCAAGTTTAAAGTGTTCTAAGAACACTCGCGGTGTCCTGAAATGTTCATAGGGGGTGTCCTGAAGACGCTGTCCATACTGTTCTCTGGCAAGTTGAATGTGTTCTAAGAACACTCGTGGTGTCCTGAAATGTTCGTAAATAAACAAAATGGGGGTGTCCTGAGGACGCTGTCCGTATTGTTCGTTGGGAAGTTGAATGTGTTCTAAGAACACTCGCGGTGTCCTGAAATGTTCGTAAATAAACAAAATGGGGGTGTCCTGAGGACGCTGTCCGTATTGTTCTCTGGCAAGTTGAATGTGTTCTAAGAACAATCGTGGTTTCCTGAAATGTTCGTAAATAAACAAAATGGGGGTGTTCTGAGGACGCTGTCCGTATTGTTCGTTGTCAAGTTTAAAGTGTTCTAAGAACACTTGCGGTGTCCTGAAATGTTCGTAGGGGGTGTCCTGAAGACGCTGTCCGTACTGTTCTCTGGCAAGTTGAATGTGTTCTAAGAACACTCGTGGTGTCCTGAAATGTTCGTAAATAAACAGAATGGGGGTGTCCTGAAGACGCTGTCTGTATTGTTTGATGGGAAGTTGAATGTGTTCCAAGAACACTCGCGGTGTTCTGAAATGTTCGTAAATGAACAAAATGGAGGTGTCCTGAGGACGCTGTCCATATTGTTTCTGGCAAGCTGAATGTGTTCTAAGAACGATCGTGATGTCCTGAAATGTTCGTAATTAAACAAAATGGGGGTGTCCTGAGGACGCTGTCCGTGTTGTTTGATGGCAAGTTGAATGTGTTCTAAGAACATTCGCGGTGTCCTGAAATGTTCGTAAATAAACAAAATGGGGGTGTCCTGAGGACGCTGTCCGTATTGTTCTCTGGTAAGTTGAATGTGTTCTAAGAACACTTCTGGTGTCCTGAAATGTTCGTAAATAAACGAAATGGGGGTGTCCTGAGGACGCTGTCCGTATTGTTCGTTGGGAGGTTGAATGTCTTCTAAGAACACTCGTGGTGTCCTGAAATTTTTGTAAATTAACAAAATGGGGGTGTCCTGAGGACACTGTCCATATTGTTTGATGGGAAGTTGAATGTGTTCTAAGAACACTTGCCGTGTTCTGAAATGTTTGTAAATAAACAAAATGGGGTTGTTCTGAGGACGCTGTCCGTATTGACCTTTGGCAAGTTGAATGTGTTCTAAGAACACTCGCAGTGTCCTGAAATGTTCGTAAATAAACAAAATAGGGGTGTCCTGAGGACGCTGTCCGTATTGTTCGATGGCAAGTTGAATGTGTTCTAAGAACACTCGCGGTGTCCTGAAATGTTCGTACACACATCCCTGTTCGCTCCGCGGACAGTGTCCCGATTGGCCAATTGGCTTGCGTGATGTCCGCGGACATGCGACGTGTTCGCTGATTGGATGGCGTGGAGCGTGAAGCGTGTAGATTTTCGGTAGCACCCACCATCTTGGATTCGCGGACGTCCACGGACAGCGCGGTGAAACCTGGTTTAAAAATTGTATTGAGTAGAGTGTGTTGTGTGTAAGAGTGTTTGGGGAGGGTGGGAGAGTATGAGATCGGTTAAATGTTGTGTTTTTTTATGTGGTAGACGCTCGTGTTGTGTTCGATTTGTCTGCGGACAACACGGCTGTTATGAAATGTTCTGAATAAACTAAATGGGGGAGTGTTGTGAGGACGCAATATGTGTCCGTTTTGTTCGCAAGCAAGCTGAAACTGTTCTAAGAACACTTGCAGTGTCCTGAAATGTTCGTAAATAAACAAAATGGGGGTGTTCTGAGAACGCTGTCCGTATTGTTCGTTGCCTTGTTTAAAGTGTTCTAAGAACACTTGTGGTGTCCTGAAATGTTTGTAGGTGGTTTACTGAAGACGCTATACGTATTGTTCTCTGGCAAGTTGAATGTGTTCTAAGAACACTCGTGGTGTCCTGAAATGTTCGTAAATAAACAAAATGGGGGTGTCCTGAGGACGCTGTCCGTATTGTTCGATGGGAAGTTGAATGTGTTCTAAGAACACTCGTGGTGTCCTGAAATGTTCGTAAATAAACAAAATGGGGGTGTCATGAGGACACTGTCTGTATTGTTCGTTGGGAAGTTGAATGTGTTCTAAGAACACTTGTGGTGTCCTGAAATGTTTGTAAATAAACAAAATGGAGGTGTCGTGAGGATGCTGTCTGTATTGTTCGATGGGAAGTTGAATGTGTTCTAAGAACACTCGCGGTGTTCTGAAATGTTTGTAAATAAACAAAATGGGGGTGTCCTGAGGACGCTGTCCGTATTGTTCGATGGGAAGTTGAATGTGTTCTAAGAACACTCGTGGTGTCCTGAAATCTTCGTAAATAAACAAAATGGGGGTGTCATGAGGACACTGTCTGTATTGTTCGTTGGGAAGTTGAATGTGTTCTAAGAACACTTGTGGTGTCCTGAAATGTTTGTAAATAAACAAAATGGAGGTGTCCTGAGGACGCTGTCTGTATTGTTCGATGGGAAGTTGAATGTGTTCTAAGAACACTCGCGGTGTTCTGAAATGTTTGTAAATAAACAAAATGGGGGTGTCCTGAGGACACTGTCTGTATTGTTCTCTGGCAAGTTGAATGTGTTCTAAGAACACTCGTGGTGTTCTGAAATGTTCGTAAATAAACAAAATGGGTGTGTCCTGAGGACGCTGTCCGTATTGTTCTCTGGTAAGTTAAATGTGTTCTAAGAACACTCGTGGTGTCCTGAAATGTTCGTAAATAAATGAAATGGGGGTGTCCTGAGGACACTGTCCGTATTGTTTGATGGGAAGTTGAATGTGTTCTAAGAACACTTGTGGTGTCCTGAAATGTTCGTAAAGAAACAAAATGGGGGTGTCCTGAGGACGCTCTCTGCATTGTTCGATGGGAAGTTGAAGGTGTTCTAAGAGCGCAAGCGGTGTTCTGAAATGTTCGTAAATAAACAAAATGGGGGTGTCCTGAGGACGCTGTCCGTATTGTTCTCTGGCAAGTTCAATGTGTTCTAAGAACACTCGCGGTGTCCTGAAATGTTCGTAGGGGGTGTCCTGAAGACGCGGTCCGTATTGTTCGCTGGCAAGTTGAATGTGTTCTAAGAACACTCACGGTGTCCTGAAATTTTCGCAAATAAACAAAATGGGGTGTTCTGAGGACGCTGTTCGGATTGTTCGTTGTCAAGTTTAAAGTGTTCTAAGAACACTTGTGATGTCCTGAAATGTTCGTAGGGGGTGTCCTGAAGACGCTGTTCATATTGTTCTCTGGCAAGTTGAATGTGTTATAAGAACACTCGTGGTCTCCTGAAATGTTCGTAAATAAACAAAATGTGGGTGTCCTGAAGACGCTGTCCGTATTGTTCAATGGCAAGTTGAATGTGTTCTAAGAACACTTGCGGTGTCCTGAAATGTTTGCATATAAAAAAAATGGGGGTGTTCTGTGGACGCTGTCCGTATTGTTCGTTGTCAAGTTGAAAGTGTTCTAAGAACTCTTGCAGTGTCCTGAAATGTTCGTAGGGGGTGTCCTGAACACGCTGTCGGCATTGTTCGCTGGCAAGTTGAACTTGTTCTAAGAACATTTGCGGTGTCCTGAAATGTTCGCAAATAAAAAAACGGGGGTGTTCTGAGGACGCTGTCCGTATTGTTCATTGTCAAGTTTAAAGTGTTCTAAGAACACTCGCGGTGTCCTGAAATGTTCATAGGGTGTGTCCTGAAGACGCTGTCTGTATTGCTCTCTGGCAAGTTGAATGTGTTCTAAGAACACTCATGGTGTCCTGAAATGTTCGTAAATAAACAAAATGGGTGTGTCCTGAGGACGCTGTCCGCATTGTTCGATGGGAAGTTGAATGTGTTCTAAGAACACTCGTGGTGTCCTGAAATGTTCGTAAATAAACAAAATAGGGGTGTCCTGAGGACGGTGTCCGTATTGTTCGTTGGGAAGTTGAATGTGTTCTAAGAACACTCGCAGTGTTCTGAAATGTTCGTAAATAAACAAAATGGGGGTGTCCTGAGGACGCTGTCCGTATTGTTCTCTGGCAAGTTGAATGTGTTCGAAGAACACTCGTGGTGTCCTGAAATGTGCGTAAATAAACAAAATGGGGGTGTCCTGAGGACGCTGTCCGTATTGTTTGATGGGAAGTTGAATGTGTTCTAAGAACACTCGTGGTGTCCTGAAATGTTCGTAAATTAACAAAATGGGGTGACCTGAGGACGCTGTCCGTATTGTTCCTTGGGAAGTTGAATGTGTTCTAAGAACACTTGTGGTGTCCTGAAATGTTTGTAAATTAACAAAATGGGCGTGTCCTGAGGACGCTGTCCGTATTGTTTGATGGGAAGTTGAATGTGTTCTAAGAACACTAGCGGTGTTCTGAAATGTTCGTAAACAAACAAAATGGGGTTGTCCTGAGGACGCTGCCTGTATTATTCTCTGGCAAGTTGAATGTGTTCTAAGAACACTCGCGGTGTCCTGAAATGTTCGTAGGGGGTGTCCTGAGGACACTGTCTGTATTGTTCGATGGGAAGTTGAATGTGTTCTAAGAACACTCATGGTGTCCTGAAATGTTCGCAAATAAACAAAATGGGGGTGTCCTGAGGATGCTGTCCGCAATGTCCGTTGTCAAGTTGAAAGTGTTCTAAGAACAATTGTGGTGTCCTGAAATGTTCGTACACACTTCCCTGTTCGCTCCGCGGACAGTGTCCTGATTTTCCAATCGGCTTGCGTGATGTCCGCGGACATGCAACGTTTTCGCTGATTGGATGGCGTGGAGCGTGAAGCGCGTCAGATTTTCGGTAGCGCCCGCCATCTTGGATTCGCGGACGACCATGGACAGCGCAGTGAAACTAGGTTTAAAAATTGGATTGAGTAGAGTGTGTTGTGTGTAAAATTGTTTGGGGAGGATGGGAGAGTATGAGATAGGTTAAATGTTGTGTTTTTTTTATGTGGAAGACGCTCGTGTTGTGTTCGATTTGTCTGCGGACAACACGGCTGTTCTGAAATGTTCTAAATAAACTATAAGGGGGGTGTTCTGAGGATGCAATATGTGTCCGTTTTGTTCGCAAGCAAGCTGAAACTGTTCTAAAACACTTGCGGTGTCCTGAAATGTTCTTAAATAAACAAAATGGGGGTGTTCTGAGGACGCTGTCCGTATTGTTCGTTGTCAAGTTTAAACTGTGCTAAGAACACTCGCGGTGTCATGAAATGTTCGTAAATAAACAAAATGGGGGTGTTCTGAGGACGCTGTCCATATTGTTCGTTGTCAAGTTTAAAGTGCTCTAAGAACACTCGCAGTGTCCTGAAATGTTCGTAGGGGGTGTCCTGAAGACGCTGTCTGTATTGCTCTCTGGCAAGTTGAATGTGTTCTAAGAACACTCATGGTGTCCTGAAATGTTTGTAAATAAACGAAATGGGGGTGTCCTGAGGACGTTGTCCGTATTGTTCGATGGGAAGTTGAATGTTTTCTAAGAACACTCGTGGTGTCCTGAAATGTTCGTAAATAAGCAAAATGGGGGTGTCCTGAGGATGCTGTCCGTATTATTCGTTGGGAAGTTGAATGTGTTCTAAGAACACTTGTGGTGTCCTGAAATGTTCATAAATAAACAAAATGGGCGTGTCCTGAGGACGCTCTCTGTATTGTTTGATGGGAAGTTGAATGTGTTCTAAGAACACTCGCAGTGTTCTGAAATGTTCGTAAATAAACAAAATGGGGGTGTCCTGAGGACGCTGTCCGTATTGTTCTCTGGCAAGTTGAATGTGTTCGAATAACACTCGTGGTGTCCTGAAATGTTCGTAAATAAACAAAATGGGGGTGTCCTGAGGACGCTGTCCGTATTGTTTGATGGGAAGTTGAATGTGTTCTAAGAACACTCGCGGTGTTCTGAAATGTTCGTAAATAAACAAAATGGGGGTGTCCTGAGGACGCTGTCCGTATTGTTCGTTGTCAAGTTGAATGTGTTCTAAGAACACTCGTGGTGTCCTGAAATGTTCGTAAATAAACAAAATGGGGGTGTCCTGAGGACGCTGTCCGTATTGTTCGTTGTCAAGTTGAATGTGTTCTAAGAACACTCGCAGTGTTCTGAAATGTTCGTAAATAAACAAAATGGGGGTGTCCTGAGGACGCTGTCCGTATTGTTCTCCGGCAAGTTGAATGTGTTCGAAGAACACTCGTGGTGTCCTGAAATGTTTGCAAATAAACAAAATGGAGTGTCTTGAGGACGCTGTTTGTATTGTTCATTGGCATGTTGAAAGTGTTCTAAGAACACTTGCCGTGTCCTGAAATGTTCGTACACACTTCCCTGTTCGCTCTGCGGACAGTGTCCTGATTGGCCAATCGGCTTGCGTGATGTCAGCGGACATGCAACGTGTTCACTGATTGAATGGCGTGGAGCGTGAAGCGCATCAGATTTTCGGTAGCGCCCACCATCTTCGATTCACGGACGTCCGCGGACAGCGCAGTGAAACTTGGTTTAAAAATTGTATTGAGTATAGTGTGTTGTGTGTAAGAGTGTTTGGGGAGGGTGGGAGAGTATGAGATAGGTTAAATGTTCTGTTTTTTTATGTGGTAGACCCTCGTGTTGTGTTCGATTTGTCTGCGGACAACACGGCTGTTCTGAAATGTTCTAAATAAACTAAATGGGGGTTGTGTTCTAAGGACGCAATATGTGTCCGTTTTGTTCGCAAGCAAGCTGAAACTGTTCTAAGAACACTCGCGGTGTCCTGAAATGTTCGTAAATAAACGAAATGGGGGTGTTCTGAGGACGCTGACCGTATTGTTCGTTGTCAAGTTTAAAGTGTTCTAAGAACACTCGCGGTGTCCTGAAATGTTCATAGGGGGTGTCCTGAAGATGCTGTCCATACTGTTCTCTGGCAAGTTGAATGTGTTCTAAGAACACTCGTGGTGTCCTGAAATGTTCGTAAATAAACAAAATGGGGGTGTCCTGAGGACGCTGTCCGTATTGTTCGTTGGGAAGTTGAATGTGTTCTAAGAACACTCGCGGTGTCCTGAAATGTTCGTAAATAAACAAAATGGGGGTGTCCTGAGGACGCTGTCCGTATTGTTCTCTGGCAAGTTGAATGTGTTCTAAGAACAATCGTGGTGTCCTGAAATGTTCGTAAATAAACAAAATGGGGGTGTTCTGAGGACGCTGTCCGTATTGTTCGTTGTCAAGTTTAAAGTGTTCTAAGAACACTTGCGGTGTCCTGAAATGTTCGTAGGGGGTGTCCTGAAGACGCTGTCCGTACTGTTCTCTGGCAAGTTGAATGTGTTCTAAGAACACTCGTGGTGTCCTGAAATGTTCGTAAATAAACAGAATGGGGGTGTCCTGAAGACGCTGTCTGTATTGTTTGATGGGAAGTTGAATGTGTTCCAAGAACACTCGCGGTGTTCTGAAATGTTCGTAAATGAACAAAATGGAGGTGTCCTGAGGACGCTGTCCATATTGTTTCTGGCAAGCTGAATGTGTTCTAAGAACGATCGTGATGTCCTGAAATGTTCGTAATTAAACAAAATGGGGGTGTCCTGAGGACGCTGTCCGTGTTGTTTGATGGCAAGTTGAATGTGTTCTAAGAACATTCGCGGTGTCCTGAAATGTTCGTAAATAAACAAAATGGGGGTGTCCTGAGGACGCTGTCCGTATTGTTCTCTGGTAAGTTGAATGTGTTCTAAGAACACTTCTGGTGTCCTGAAATGTTCGTAAATAAACGAAATGGGGGTGTCCTGAGGACGCTGTCCGTATTGTTCGTTGGGAGGTTGAATGTCTTCTAAGAACACTCGTGGTGTCCTGAAATTTTTGTAAATTAACAAAATGGGGGTGTCCTGAGGACACTGTCCATATTGTTTGATGGGAAGTTGAATGTGTTCTAAGAACACTCGCCGTGTTCTGAAATGTTTGTAAATAAACAAAATGGGGTTGTTCTGAGGACGCTGTCCGTATTGACCTCTGGCAAGTTGAATGTGTTCTAAGAACACTCGCAGTGTCCTGAAATGTTCGTAAATAAACAAAATAAGGGTGTCCTGAGGACGCTGTCCGTATTGTTCGATGGCAAGTTGAATGTGTTCTAAGAACACTCGCGGTGTCCTGAAATGTTCGTACACACATCCCAGTTCGCTCCGCGGACAGTGTCCCGATTGGCCAATTGGCTTGCGTGATGTCCGCGGACATGCGACGTGTTCGCTGATTGGATGGCGTGGAGCGTGAAGCGTGTAGATTTTCGGTAGCACCCACCATCTTGGATTCGCGGACGTCCACGGACAGCGCGGTGAAACCTGGTTTAAAAATTGTATTGAGTAGAGTGTGTTGTGTGTAAGAGTGTTTGGGGAGGGTGGGAGAGTATGAGATCGGTTAAATGTTGTGTTTTTTTATGTGGTAGACGCTCGTGTTGTGTTCGATTTGTCTGCGGACAACACGGCTGTTATGAAATGTTCTGAATAAACTAAATGGGGGGGTGTTGTGAGGACGCAATATGTGTCCGTTTTGTTCGCAAGCAAGCTGAAACTGTTCTAAGAACACTTGCGGTGTCCTGAAATGTTCGTAAATAAACAAAATGGGGGTGTTCTGAGAACGCTGTCCGTATTGTTCGTTGCCTTGTTTAAAGTGTTCTAAGAACACTTGTGGTGTCCTGAAATGTTTGTAGGTGGTTTACTGAAGACGCTATACGTATTGTTCTCTGGCAAGTTGAATGTGTTCTAAGAACACTCGTGGTGTCCTGAAATGTTCGTAAATAAACAAAATGGGGGTGTCCTGAGGACGCTGTCCGTATTGTTCGATGGGAAGTTGAATGTCTTCTAAGAACACTCGTGGTGTCCTGAAATGTTCGTAAATAAACAAAATGGGGGTGTCATGAGGACACTGTCTGTATTGTTCGTTGGGAAGTTGAATGTGTTCTAAGAACACTTGTGGTGTCCTGAAATGTTTGTAAATAAACAAAATGGAGGTGTCCTGAGGACGCTGTCTGTATTGTTCGATGGGAAGTTGAATGTGTTCTAAGAACATTCGCGGTGTTCTGAAATGTTTGTAAATAAACAAAATGGGGTGTCCTGAGGACACTGTCTGTATTGTTCTCTGGCAAGTTGAATGTGTTCTAAGAACACTCGTGGTGTTCTGAAATGTTCGTAAATAAACAAAATGGGTGTGTCCTGAGGACGCTGTCCGTATTGTTCTCTGGTAAGTTAAATGTGTTCTAAGAACACTCGTGGTGTCCTGAAATGTTCGTAAATAAATGAAACGGGGGTGTCCTGAGGACACTGTCCGTATTGTTTGATGGGAAGTTGAATGTGTTCTAAGAACACTTGTGGTGTCCTGAAATGTTCGTAAAGAAATAAAATGGGGGTGTCCTGAGGACGCTCTCTGCATTGTTCGATGGGAAGTTGAAGGTGTTCTAAGAGCGCAAGCGGTGTTCTGAAATGTTCGTAAATAAACAAAATGGGGGTGTCCTGAGGACGCTGTCCGTATTGTTCTCTGGCAAGTTCAATGTGTTCTAAGAACACTCGCGGTGTCCTGAAATGTTCGTAGGGGGTGTCCTGAAGACGCGGTCCGTATTGTTCGCTGGCAAGTTGAATGTGTTCTAAGAACACTCACGGTGTCCTGAAATTTTCGCAAATAAACAAAATGGGGTGTTCTGAGGACGCTGTTCGGATTGTTCGTTGTCAAGTTTAAAGTGTTCTAAGAACACTTGTGATGTCCTGAAATGTTCGTAGGGGGTGTCCTGAAGACGCTGTTCATATTGTTCTCTGGCAAGTTGAATGTGTTATAAGAACACTCGTGGTCTCCTGAAATGTTCGTAAATAAACAAAATGTGGGTGTCCTGAAGACGCTGTCCGTATTGTTCAATGGCAAGTTGAATGTGTTCTAAGAACACTTGCGGTGTCCTGAAATGTTTGCATATAAAAAAAATGGGGGTGTTCTGTGGACGCTGTCCGTATTGTTCGTTGTCAAGTTGAAAGTGTTCTAAGAACTCTTGCAGTGTCCTGAAATGTTCGTAGGGGGTGTCCTGAACACGCTGTCCGCATTGTTCGCTGGCAAGTTGAACTTGTTCTAAGAACATTTGCGGTGTCCTGAAATGTTCGCAAATAAAAAAACGGGGGTGTTCTGAGGACGCTGTCCGTATTGTTCATTGTCAAGTTGAAAGTGTTCTAAGAACACACGCGGTGTCCTGAAATGTTCGTATGGGGTGTCCTGAGGACACTGTCCGTATTGTTCACTGGAAAGTTGAATGTGTTCTAATAACCCTTGCGCTGTCCTGAAATGTTCATAAATAAACAAAATGGGGGTGTCCTTTGGACGGTGTCCGTATTGTTCGCTGGCAAGTTGAAAGTGTTCTAAGAACATTCGTTATGTCCGCGGACATTAAAAGTTTCCATAGCCCATAGTTGAAATCTTTGACTCTATGGGTGTGATATGCTGCGGTGGTTGTGGCCAGGGCATAGAGTGTTGGGTACATGGCCATTTGGGCATTCACCCAAGACTCTATGCTCTGGCCACAACCACTGCAGCATATCACACTCATAGTGGCTTATAACTTTGGGTCAAAAACAAATTTACAAGGAACAAAGTTACAAGCCACTATGGATGTGATATGCTGCGATGGTTGTACTTATTACAATATACTTACTGTTTGGTTTAGTAACTGTTTGGTTTAGTTTGATGGGAAGTTGAATGTGTTCTAAGAACACTCGCGGTGTTCTTAAATGTTCGTAAATAAACAAAATGGGGGTGTCCTGAGGACGCTGTCCGTATTGTTCTCTGGCAAGTTGAATGTGTTCTAAGAACACTTGTGGTGTCCTGAAATGTTTGTAAATAAACAAAATGGGGGTGTTCTGAGGACGCTGTCCGTTTTGTTTGTTGTCAAGTTTAAAGTGTTCTAAGAACACTTGTGTTGTCCTGAAATGTTCGTAGGGGGTGTCCTGAAGACGCTGTCCGTATTGTTCTCTGGCAAGTTTAATGTGTTCTAATAACCCTTGCGCTGTCCTGAAATGTTCATAAATAAACAAAATGGGGGTGTCCTGAGGACGGTGTCCGTATTGTTCGCTGGCAAGTTGAAAGTGTTCTAAGAACATTCGTTATGTCCGCGGACATTAAAAGTTTCCATAGCCCATAGTTGAAATCTTTGACTCTATGGGTGTGATATGCTGCGGTGGTTGTGGCCAGGGCATAGAGTGTTGGGTACATGGCCATTTGGGCATTCACCCAAGACTCTATGCCCTGGCCACAACCACTGCAGCATATCACACTCATAGTGGCTTATAACTTTGGGTCAAAAACAAATTTACAAGGAACAAAGTTACAAGCCACTATGGATGTGATATGCTGCGATGGTTGTACTTATTATAATATACTTACTGTTTGGTTTAGTAACTGTTTGGTTTAGTTTGATGGGAAGTTGAATGTGTTCTAAGAACACTCGCGGTGTTCTTAAATGTTCGTAAATAAACAAAATGGGGGTGTCCTGAGGACGCTGTCCGTATTGTTCTCTGGCAAGTTGAATGTGTTCTAAGAACACTTGTGGTGTCCTGAAATGTTTGTAAATAAACAAAATGGGGGTGTTCTGAGGACGCTGTCCGTATTGTTTGTTGTCAAGTTTAAAGTGTTCTAAGAACACTTGTGTTGTCCTGAAATGTTCGTAGGGGGTGTCCTGAAGACGCTGTCCGTATTGTTCTCTGGCAAGTTTAATGTGTTCTAAGAACACTCGCGGTGTCCTAAAATGTTGGTAAATAAACAAAATGGGGGTGTCCTGATGACGCTGTCCGTATTGTTCAATGGGAAGATGAATGTGTTGTAAGAACACTTGCGGTGTTCTGAAATGTTCGTAAATAAACAAAATGGGGGTGTTCTGAGGACGCTGTCCGTATTGTTTGTTGTCAAGTTTAAAGTGTTCTAAGAACACTCGCGGTGTCCTGAAATGTTCGTAGGGGGTGTCCTGAAGACGCTGTCCGTATTGTTCTCTGCAAGTTTAATGTGTTCTAAGAACTCTCGTGGTGTCCTAAAATGTTGGTAAATAAACAAAATGGGGGTGCCCTGATGACGCTGTCCGTATTGTTCAATGGGAAGATGAATATGTTGTAAGAACACTCGCGGTGTTCTGAAATGTTCGTAAATAAACAAAATGGGGGTGTCCTGAGGACGCTGTCCGTATTGTTCTCTGGCAAGTTGAATGTGTTCTAAGAACACTCGTGGTGTCCTGAAATGTTCGTAAATAAACAAAATGGGGGTGTCCCGAGGACGCTGTCCGTATTGTTCGATGGCAAGTTGAATGTGTTCTAAGAACACTTGCGGTGTCCTGAAATGTTCGCAAATAAACAAAATGGGGGTTTCCTGAGGACGCTGTCCGTATATTTTTCAATGGGAAGTTGAATGTGTTCTAAGAACACTCGCGGTTTTCTGAAATGTTCATAAATAAACAAAATGGGGGTGTCCTGAGGACGCTGTCCGTATTGTTCTCTGGCAAGTTCAATGGGTTCTAAGAACACTTGCGGTGTGCTGAAATGTTCGTAGGGGGTGTCCTGAAGACGCTGTCCGTATTGTTCGCTGGCAAGTTGAATGTGTTCTAAGAATACTCACGGTGTCCTGAAATGTTCGCAAATAAACAAAATGGGGGTGTTCTGAGGACGCTGTTCGTATTGTTCGTTGTCAAGTTTAAAGTGTTCTAAGAACAGTAGTGTTGTCCGTAAATGTTTGTAGGGGGTGCCCTGAAGACGCTGTCCGTATTGTTCTCTGGCAAGTTGAATGTGTTCTAACAACACTCGTGGTGACCTGAAATGTTCGTAAATAAACAAAATGGGGCTGTCCTGAGGACGCTGTCCGTATTGTTTGATGGGAAGTTGAATGTGATATAAGAACACTTGTGCTGTCCTGAAATGTTCGTAAATAAACAAAATGGGGGTGTCTTGAAGACGCTGTCCGTATTGTTCAATGGCAAGTTGAATTTGTTCTAAGAACACTTGCGGTGTCCTGAAATGTTTGCAAATAAACAAAATGGGGGTGTTCTGGTGACGCTGTCCGTATTGGTCGTTGTCAAGTTGAAAGTGTTGTAAGAACACTTGCGGTGTCCTGAAATGTTCGTAGGCGGTGTCCTGAAGAAGCTGTCCGTATTGTTTGCTGGCAAGTTGAATGTGTTCTAAGAATAACCGCGCTATCCTGAAATGTTCGCAAATAAAAAAATGGGGGTGTTCTGAGGATGCTGTCCGTATTGTTCGTTGTCAAGTTGAAAGTGTTCTAAGAACACATGCGGTGTCCTGAAATGTTCGTATGGGGTGTCCTGAGGACACTGTCTGTATTGTTCGCTGGCAAGTTGAATGTGTTCTAAGAACACTCGCGCTGTCCTGAAATGTTCATAAATAAACAAAATGGGGTGTTCTGAGGATGCTGTCCATATTGTTCGCTGGCAAGTTGAAAGTGTTCTAAGAACATTCCTTATGTCCGCGGACATTAAAAGTTTAGTAACTGGAGTACATGTATTTCTTGTTCATTTCTGTGATAAAAGAAAAGAGCATGTTAATATTAGTATTTTGTAATGACTTATTACATTGTATAATCAACATTTAATTTTTTTGACCCTCATATTTAGTAGATTACAAACCAGAGTACTGTGCAATTTGCTCAGTTTCTGTATTTGTTGCTAAAATCATTGGGTCTGTGGAAAAAAAAAATCCATGTTGGATTAAAAAAAAAAAACCTTTTTCTGTTATGCTATAGTTTATTTGCTTGTTTGTTTTCAGTATTCACGTGTTGTTTCTGGCTAATGCTGTAAACATTGACTTGTTGCAGTTTTTTGGAGCAGTAACCTAATATTTATTTGTTTGGATATTGTAAAATTTTGGAGCAGTCAGATACCAGTAGGCGTATTCTAACTGTCTATTTTTTTTATATATTTTAGTGGTATTGATTTATCTGTTTGGATATTGTTAAATTTTGAGACATTAGATACCAATTGGAGTATTCTAACTGTCTATTTTTTGCTATAATTTAGTGGTATTCATTTATCTGATTAGTTTTGGTACAATCTTTGGGCAGTTAGATAGCTTTTGGAATATTCTAACAGTTTATATTTTTTTACTACAAGTCTACTTAAGGTTTAAGTACAGTTTAGTTATCGAATTTTGGTTTTAAGAACATTATATAAGCGTCTGTAATATTTGCTGGTAATCTCTGCTTTAGAGTAATGGTACTATCATTACATTCAAACCATCCACATTTCTTTTTTATATATGCAGTGTAGTGCCCTGAATTGGTTGTGGCTCCTGCGTGGTAGATTATACCTATTGTGAAGGTTTTCTTCCCAAGTGATATTTGACCATGTGTGAATCCAGTCAGCTTGCAGTTGTTTTTGGTACCATCTGCATTGTAACGTAGAAGCATTAGTGTAATGTATTTACTATGTGTTTGTATTACTAACGTGGAGCGATTGTCTGAATTGCAGGTAGAGCACAATCTACCATGGTTTGCATTTTGTACAAGTCGCTGAAATGGAATGGATTCACAATTTGGTATTGATATATATATATATATGAAGCGTTCATTGGGGATTTCTTCTTGTGTCACATTGTTGCAGAGAGTGCATGTATGTTTCCACATGTATGAAATCTGGAAGATTTCATTTATAGGTATGTTTTTACTTTCCAGTACTTGTATTAAGTACATTAGAAATTCTTGTGGATCTTCCTGTGAGTTTATAGTGAATTTAACCATTCCAGCACAGAAGTCCAATTGTTGTCTTATTCCATAAACACTATAAGTGTTATCAGGATTGTTTGTTGCATTTCTGTGAAGTACTAACATTTGCAAACACAATTGGTCTGTACTGTGTAAGTAAATGTTGTGAACTATTGGTGGCAATTGAAATAGAATATTCATTGCTACATTTTCGTAGCAACTTACTCCAACTATAGTTGAGAGTTTAAATGGACCAGGTACCTCTGTATCTGATTGTTTTGTTTTTTAGTTTGTCTTCCTTCTTTGACGAAGTACCTGGCTTACTTTCCCTAATGGGTTCTTTTATGTTTGTGGTACTTGATGAAGTTTTAGTTTATTTTACTCTCTTTGGAGGATTTTCAGTGACATCCTGTTGCATTTCTGTTTGATTTAGTTTTCTTTTACAACGTTTTACTTTTTGTGGTACAGAATATGTGTTTAGATGGGGGGTGTATAGTGAGCGAAGTCTATTGTATTCTAAACTGCAAGGAATATCAGCGTTTACTTTACTTGCATCAAAGATGATTAGAAATAGACCGTCAAGTGTACGTAAGCGTGATAGTGCTACATAGCTCATGCCTTCTTTAAAGGCTGTGTTACCAATGTCTTTCATTGCTTTGTCTAGGGTAGGACCTTGTAATTTATGAAAGGTGATTGCGTATGCAAGAGTTAGAGAAAATTGTTCTATGTGTACATACATGTCTTTGAAGAGAAGGAATCGAGCTGTTGAGCGTCCTATCCTTTTTACTTCTGAAAGTTTGTCAAAGATAATATTGACAAACTGAATTTTGTTGTCGCGTGGGTATGTTTGAAAGCCAACAACTGCACCCAGTGCTCCATTAACTAGTCCTTGGTCCACGTCAAGGTTACATTTAAGCATTACTCTGCAATTTAAGGATAATTTTAATATCTTTTCCAAGCCTGCTGTGTTTGAGATTGATTTTTCTAAACTATTTATTCTTGTTGTGGCTTAGTCACACATGAGTAGTGTCATACAATGTACATCTAGTTTGTCTGTGACACTAATTTCCATTATTGGTTGCATTTCTTTACTTAACATTATTACATTGAATTAGAAACAGCTTGCAAGAGTTGGCATTAAGGCCATACAATTGACATTTTTGTGGGCTAATTGTTCCATAACATCTGTAGCACATGCATTATCACCATAAAGTGCATGAATGTGCCGGGTTTTCAATATTGCTTCTGCTTCTTTAGAAAGTATACCAACTCTGATACTTTTTAAGATGTTGGTATAAGTGAGATCTGCAGATTGCTGCATGTTTTCTGTTAATTCTCTGTATTGGAAATGTTGCCAAAGGTTGACATTTCCAATGCTGACAACAGTTTTACGGCAGAGTTTGTGTCCTAATGTTTTAAAAATAGGCTCACCTTTTACTGGTGTCAATTGAAGAAGATCTCCGAAAAAAATAATGTGTTTTCCCGCAAAGAGCTCTTCATAGTTTGTTTTGAGTACTTCTTGTAATCTGTGGTGAATCAAAGCCAAAATTAGGTTGGACACCATGCTCACTTCATCTATTAGTAGCATTTTCATTTGTTTCAATACGCTGCGTAGTTCCATTGCAGCTTCTGTAGAAAGTTTGTAATAGTCTAATTTGTTTTGGTGTTCTACTGGCAGGAGTAGTAATCGGTGTAAAGTGACACCACATATATTGTAGGCAGCTAAACCTGTGGGGGCAGTGACAACAGCTGACAGTTTGTTGTTTGTCAATTGTTGAAGGCACTTACTGATGATTTTTATTAGGAATGTTTTGCCAGAACCAGCTTCACCACTGACGTACAATTGCATGGGTTTGTAATTTTGGCAGGTGCATTCTTTGTTTTCATGTTGTACACCATGTGCAATTTCTTTTGTTACTTCTTGAAAAATGCTATGTTGCTCATTGTTTAGTTTTGATTGTAGTATAGTTAAGTCTTCTGTATCTTCATACTGACACATGGTGTTTTCTAATTCTATCGTAGCTAATTCTACCTCATTTGTTATTAGTGGTTCTCCCAGTGGTTCTTGGCTTCCTGTTACAGAAGGTTGACTACTGTCAGGAGTGTCCTTATCTAGTTGGGCTTGGAGTTCTTCTTCGTGTTGCTGTTCATTGTGCAACATTGTTTTGTACTGTGTAAAGTTTACATCAGTTATAGTGCTTTCATTTGCTTTGAAAGCGTCTTCATATGAGTCATAGTTATCTAGTATTTCTTCTTCTTTTCTCCATGGTTTAAAGAGTTGTAGCAGGGACATGTAATATACTTCTTTATGTTGAGGAGTCTTTAATGACAATTTGATATGATTAATTAAATTTGGTTTGGTGAGTTTTACTAAGCTGCTTCACAGTTTTTCACTCTGTATTTACAATTTTTTTTTTCATCAGGTTTTATATTATTTTTGTATGTGTAGTTTTGGGCTATGTGGTTGTAGAAATCAGGACAGTAGCCGATGTGGAGTTTTGTAGACCTTTATTACACACTGGTTAAATGTAATGTCTTAACCACGGTAGTTGAACTCCAGGATTGACCCCACAGTTACTTCACTGTGAGTAAAAGGCACCAGGAGTTCCTCTTCTCTGGTAGTGTCTCCTATTTTCCCGGACCCGGATAGGCCCACCAGTTGCTCTCACTCCCCTCTCCTTCTCCCTGCAAAAAGCAACCAAAATGCCATTAGGCCAGTCCCTTTTATACCTGGTGCTTGGAGGGAAAAAGGGCCAATCAGGGACAACTGCCCTCCCCCCCTTTCCGATTGGTGGGGACTCTAGGCACCCACCCTCTATAAATAGAGCTGCCTCCTCCTCTCCTCCTCCTCCCTTACTCTGGCTGCCTGGTTCCGGCTCCCCCTCCCCTTTGTCAGCCACGCCCTCTCCTTTGGCCCCGCCCCCTCCCCATGGCGTCTCCCCTGAGGCATGCCTCCCGGAGGCCCGTACTGTTCGAGGCCCCAGGTACTGTTAGGGGTCTGCCCTGCTTGAGGTAAGGAGGGGGCTCTACTCTGTTCCCCTTGTTGTGCTCCTGTCCAGCTGTCTGGCGCACCTCCGACGCCGAGCGGTCGGCACACGCCGGGCTCTCCAATTCCCGAGCCTCGCCGCCGCTCGCCGCCGGAGGCCGCCGAGTCCTGTCGGGTTCGCGGGTCTCCCAGCCGCAGCGCCAGTGTACCAGGTCCTCGTGGACACACGCGGCGCTGCGGCTGCGGGGACCCGCGGCGCCGCGGCCGCCACGCCGGCACTGTCGCGGGCCGCCCACAAGGCTCTCCCTTCAACAGGGACGCCTCCCCGGCGGCCGCCCCCAGCGTCGCACACGCCCGCGGCATAGCGGGCTCCCTCAGCCGTGCGTCCCGCTCCTGCCCGTCCACCCTCACCTCCTCACATACCCCCCCACGGATCCAGGCCGGTCGGGCCGGATCGAACTCCTGGATAAGTAATCCGCCACCAGCTGGAAGCTGGCAGGTCTATGCAAGGTAACGAAGTCGAAGGGCTGGAGGGACAGAAACCATCGCAGAACTCGTTGGTTGGAGTCCTTGTGTCTCGCCAACCATTGCAGTGGTGCATGGTCGGTATACAACGTAAACTTCCTCCCCAGTAGGTAGTATCGCAAAGAGTCCACCGCCCATTTAATGGCGAGACATTCCTTTTCAATAGTGGAATAGGCTAACTCATGTGGAAGGAGCTTCCGACTCACAAAACAGATCGGTCTT
Source organism: Ambystoma mexicanum (assembly GCF_040938575.1). NCBI lineage: Eukaryota > Metazoa > Chordata > Amphibia > Caudata > Ambystomatidae > Ambystoma > Ambystoma mexicanum. Next base: position 302,406,432 of record NC_090933.1, on the reverse strand, counting down.
AGGAACCCGTCTACCTCCTGCGTCAGGACCGCCCCCAACCCCATGCCAGAGGCATCCGTCTGCAGGAAGAAGTGCTTCCGGAAGTCCGGGCATACCAACACCGGGTGGGACGATATACTGCGCTTCAACCCTTCGACGGCCAGTATGGCTGCGTGATTGGTTGACAGGTCCGGGGAACCCCCGATTTTCAATGCCTCGGTCAGTGGCGCAGCCAGGGAAGAAAAACCAGGAATAAAGCGCCTATAGTACCCTATAAACCCCAAGAAGGCCCTGATTTGTTTTCTGTTAGTTGGTACTGGGATCCCCTGAATAGCCTCGATTTTGGACACCTGTGGCCGAATCACGCCGCCACCGACTATATGTCCGAGGTACTTGGTTTCCTGGGTCCCCAGCACCGATTTCACTGGGTTGATGTGGAGTCCGGCCCGGGTCAGGGTGCCGACCACCTCGCGTAGATGGGTCAGGTGGTCATTCCATGATGCGCTGTATATCACGATGTCGTCCAGGTAGGCTGCCGCGTACTGGTCGTGGGGCTGTAGGAGGACGTCCATCAGCCTCTGAAAGGTGGCCGGAGCCCCATGCAACCCAAATGGTAGTACTTTATACTGAAAGAGCCCCTGGGGTGTAGCAAATGCGGTTTTTTCTTTGTCAGCTTCCCGTAGGGGGATCTGCCAGTATCCCTTGGTGAGGTCCAAGGTACTGAGGTACCGGGCAGCACCCAGCCTTTCCAGTAGTTCATCCATCCTGGCCATGGGATAGGCTTCGTAGTGGGATATCATGTTGAGCTGCCTAAAGTCCATACAAAATCGTACAGCCCCGTCTGGCTTGGGTACGAGTACGATCGGAGAACACCACGCACTGGTTGATGGTTCAATAATATCCAACCTAATCATTTCTTCGATCTCCTTCTTAATGATCGACCTTCGGGCCTCTGGGATCCTGTAGGGTGTCAGGCGGACTGTCTGTCCGTTTAGGGTTTCGATACGATGCTCCATTAGGTCGGTCCTTCCAGGTAAATGGGAAAAGGTGTTGCTATGTGGTTTGAGGGTCTCCAGGATCTCGTTCTTCATGTGTTCAGTGAGCGTTTCACCCCATTGTACCGCATCCAATTGGCCGGTTGCGTGGATCAACCCCGTATCCTGGGTGGCTAGAATATCGACCGGGGCAGGTTCAGTCCATTTCTTCAGCAGGTTTATGTGGTAGACCTTATGTGATGGGTTCCGGTCAGGTTGGTGTATCCGGTAATTCACTGGCCCCACCACGTCCTTCACTACATAAGGACCTCTCCACCGAGCCAACATTTTGTTCGTACTGGTGGGTAGTAACACCAGTACCTTATCCCCGGTTTCTAGTTTTCTTAGGCGACAGCCCTTGTTGTATGTCTTCTCCTGACGGTCTTGGGCTATATTTAGATGGGATTCTGCTAGTCCCCTCAAAGTAGACCGATGGTTCTTAAGGTCCTCAGCGTACTCGGTGAGAGACGTTTCCTTAGTGTTTTCCCAGTCCTCCTTAACCAGATCTAGGATTGTTCTGGGCTGTCTTCCAAACAGCAGCTCGAATGGGGAGAATCCTGTCGAGGACTGGGGGGTGTCCCTTAATACCATCAGGATCAGGGGTATGACTCTGTCCCAGTCCTTCCCCTCCGGACCTGTTACCCTCTTCATCATTTTCTTTATCGTTTGGTTGTACCTCTCCACCAACCCATCCGTTTGGGGGTGGTAGACGGAGGTACGTAGCCGTCTGATTTGTAGTCTTTCACAGACTTGTCGCATAACCGCCGACATGAAGTTTGTACCCTGATCGGTGAGGATTTCGGTGGGTAGGCCTACCCGTGCGAAGTAGGGGATGAGTTGGTCACATATTTGGTTAGCCGACGTCCCCTTTAGGGGAAAGGCCTCGGGGTACCGGGTGGCATAATCCACAATGACTAGCAGGTATCGATATCCACGACTGACTGGCTCGAGCGGGCCTACCAGGTCTATACCTATCCTTTGAAAGGGTATGGTGATCAAGGGCATCCGCTGAAGAGGCGCCTTGGCTGGCTTTTCCCCACTCGTCAACTGACAGATTTTGCATTCCTTACAGAATTTCGCCACCTCCCCATAGACCCCTGGCCAGTAGAAACGTTTTAGAATGTTTTGCTGTGTCTTTAGGGAGGCCATGTGGCCGCCACACGGGTGGTTATGTGCCAACTGGAGGACGATGCCCCTGTGTGTTTTGGGCAGGAGTAGTTGTTCCCTCCGTGCTCCTCCCTCCTCTTGGTAGACCCGATAGAGCAGGCCCTGTCTAGATGTAAAACCAGCTCCCTTGGTCAGGTCGGGGTCCCCATTTGTGATGGCTCTTTCGCGGGCCAATGGTAAGGTAGGGTCCGTCAAGGTTTCTCCCCGGATGGAATCCTCATGGTCCTCCGGGTTCCAGGCTATCCGTTGGGTGGCATACATGGAGGCGCATTGAGCAAGGCGAGCTTCCCTTCTTTTTCTGGCGGGTTTCTCTCGTCTCTGGGTGTTCGGGGGGATGGGCTCTCTGGCAAAGGGTGCTTCTTCCCACCATCCCTGGTCTAGGGCTTTGATGGTCTGGTGGAAGTGGGGCAGATCGGTCCCAATCACCACTGGGGCGGGTAAGGAGGGGAGGACGGCAGCTCTCATCTCTGTAATGTTAGGGCCCACCTCTACTGTTATGGATTTCATGGGGTAGGTTCTCACATCCCCGTGTATACATCGAATTGGGATACTAACATTGGTGAGATAAGGAGAATCACTTACGGTTGGTAGCACCGCTGTCTGCCTGCTTCCACTGTCGAGTAGGGCCCTGGCTTGGTTCCCGTCTACCCGGACGTCCATCTCGTAGAGACCTTGGCATCGTGGTCCTTGCTCGGTCCGCATGAATCCGATCTCCATCGGCTTGGTGCCTCTCTTCCGGGGACAGAACCGGGCTATATGGCCCCACTCACCACAGTCATAACATTGCGGTTGCCGGTACCCTGTGGACAACGGGGTGGACCGTGGGTCGGGTCCGCTCCTCTTCTCCTCGGATCCAGAAGGGCGTCCTTCCATGGCTCTCCATTTGGGAGGCCCTACTCGCAGGCTCTTGGTTGTGAGGGGTTCCAATGGTGGTATCGGGTTGCGAATGGGAGATCCGACTCCAAAAGGTTTACCCGTTCCCCCTGCCTTTTGGTAGGCTGACGCGATGTCGACAGCCTCAGATAAGGTGGGCCTGTGATGTTGTCGGACCCATCTTTGCATCGGAGGCGGTAGGGCCTCAATGAATTGCTCGAGGGTGACCTTTTCTAAGACTTCTGGGAGGCCTGTTCCCGGTACTTGTAACCACTTCTCGGTGAGGTCCTTAACCCGGTAGAAGAGTTGTCGTGGGTTCTCCCCTGGTCTGAGTTTAGTGTCGCGCAGCCTCATTCTGTAGGCCTCTTCTTCAAGTCCCAACCGGTCCAATACAGCCTTTTTGATTTCAGCGTAAGGCGTGGTTCCGTTTGGGTTAACGGCCTGGTAGGCACCTTGCATGATGCCAGACAAAAGGGGAGCAACATACTGCCCCCAGCGGTCCACCGGCCACTGAGCGTTTCGGGCGATCCTCTCGAATGTGGTAAAAAAGAAAGCTGGGTCTTCGCCTTCCTTGAACTTCTGCAACACTGCGGAAGGGACCATGGGCTGGTTTCGGGTGCCGGTGACAGCATCCGTCAGGTGTTTTATCGTCTCTTGATGTTGGTCCTGAGAGGTGGACTGCAGGTTACCCTGTAATTGTATTGCCTGCTGAAAGGCTTGGCGATCAGCGGCCGCCTGCTGGGCCTGAAGTTGGAAGAGCTGCTGTAACTGTTGTTGCCCCTCGGACAATGTCTGTATTATTTTCTCCATTGCGTTCTCTTAATCCTGCCGACTACGCCAGTTGTAGAAATCAGGACAGTAGCCGATGTGGAGTTTTGTAGACCTTTATTACACACTGGTTAAATGTAATGTCTTAACCACGGTAGTTGAACTCCAGGATTGACCCCACAGTTACTTCACTGTGAGTAAAAGGCACCAGGAGTTCCTCTTCTCTGGTAGTGTCTCCTATTTTCCCGGACCCGGATAGGCCCACCAGTTGCTCTCACTCTCCTCTCCTTCTCCCTGCAAAAAGCAACCAAAATGCCATTAGGCCAGTCCCTTTTATACCTGGTGCTTGGAGGGAAAAAGGGCCAATCAGGGACAACTGCCCTCCCCCCCTTTCCGATTGGTGGGGACTCTAGGCACCCACCCTCTATAAATAGAGCTGCCTCCTCCTCTCCTCCTCCTCCCTTACTCTGGCTGCCTGGTTCCGGCTCCCCCTCCCCTTTGTCAGCCACGCCCTCTCCTTTGGCCCCGCCCCCTCCCCATGGCGTCTCCCCTGAGGCATGCCTCCCGGAGGCCCGTACTGTTCGAGGCCCCAGGTTGCTGTTAGGGGTCTGCCCTGCTTGAGGTAAGGAGGGGGCTCTACTCTGTTCCCCTTGTTGTGCTCCTGTCCAGCTGTCTGGCGCACCTCCGACGCCGAGCGGTCGGCACACGCCGGGCTCTCCAATTCTCGAGCCTCGCCGCCGCTCACCGCCGGAGGCCGCCGAGTCCTGTCGGGTTCGCGGGTCTCCCAGCCGCAGCGCCAGTGTACCAGGTCCTCGTGGACACATGCGGCGCTGCGGCTGCGGGGACCCGCGGCGCCACGGCCGGCACGCCGGCACTGTCGCGGGCCGCCCACAAGGCTCTCCTTTCAACAGGGACGCCTCCCCGGCGGCCGCCCCCGGCGTCGCACACGCCCGCGGCATAGCGGGCTCCCTCAGCCGTGCGTCCCGCTCCTCCCCGTCCACCCTCACCTCCTCACAGTGGTATAGACACATGGTTTCCAAAGTGGTACTCCTGTTTGGGTAGTATGTGTCCAATAAATTGTTTTTTAAAATGTCTTGGCTGTTGGGATCATGTTTGGCTATTGTTTCTATATCTTCGTATGATTTTAGAACTCTTTTTCTAGATTTAGCTGGACCAAGACTTAGCCATATTATATTTTCAGATTTACCATACAATGCAGTACCAGTTAAATGATCAGCTGCTTCATAGGATCCACATTCTCTATGGGAGAGCATTTTTATGCCCAAACTGTATAATTTCTTAGACACTGTTTTATCTGATGACAGGTCATTCCAGAGCTCTTGCAGCTCTGTCTTTTCTGCTTTGGTTAAGTATGCTGTGACATATAGTGCAACTGCAGTAGAATTGTCTGCAATGTACTGCACATATATGTTTTCATTTCATAATTGGGCAATGATTGCATTGTAATAATTGATATATTTTTCTTCTTCTTTTCTTTTTATGTAATATGTATTTTTAGGTTACTTACCTTTAACACTATGTCTAACTGAAGACATGAGGTTGTTCACTTAACCTGTATTTGTAACTGGTCTAGGGAAACCAAATCAGCATTTGGTGTAGTATTCCCTTTGTTTTTGTATTTGCGACAATATTTGCCACATTTGTGTCTTTGAAATTGTAAATTTTGTGCATGAATATCACTATTTGTGGATTCTGATGGAATTTCACAAGTGACATATTTTTCACTAAACTGTAAAACAGTGGCATCACTGTCTTGACCAAATTTAGGAGCATCTTTAATCCATAAAAGCATGTGGATATGTGGTGCTCCTCTGGCTTGGTATTCTTTTCTCCAAAAGAAGTGTTGCACTTCTCCAAGGGGAGGAACAGTTTTATTGCAAATAAAATGTAGCATAGCAATGAAGCGATGGTGAAAATATCTTGAAACATTAACAGGATACAGAGAACAAAGTTCTCCAGGTGTTAGTTTATCTATGTTTGTTTTGTTTTTGTTTGATATGCGTAGGAAATCATGTAAATCTTCCCATGCATATTCTGCAGAACTTAATGTAACAAACCAAGTGGGTGGGCCAAGGTTTCTGATCATAGAACGTACATCTCCATGACGTTGAAACCAGTACTCTTTAGTACCACGCATATTTGCTAATAGATTTGTAATATTTGATTGTAAAACCTCATCTTTCTGTTGAACTTTTTGTAATAATTGTGTAGCTGTCATATTTTGAAAGTGCGATCCTGATTTTAATATGTGTGCAACTCCATAACATAAAGTTGTTAGTTCACTTTCAAAGAGTAGGTGGAATATGTATTCCACATTTTGTCTAAATCTGGGATCTTACATCCGTAATGAGCGGTCTTCTGATGCTGATATTTGAATAGGTCTATCATCGTACCTTCCTCTTTTGCCAGTAGGAAAGAGTAGAGGAAAAGCACGTGCTTCTATACTTTTTTCCCATATGCTGATTGGTGATCCTCTTGTTTGACGCATTTGGTACGTTTCCAGTGCATCTTCTATGGTGTCATTAGAGTGCAATGGAGGAATTGTATAATGGTCTAAAGTGTTTGATATTGTAGCAGGATCTAAGAGCTCAAATTGACCAGCTTCTTGTGGCTCTTGAATTATTTCAGTGGTATCCTTCAGGTTTTCTTCAATATTAATTTCTTTGTAATATTCATTATTGTATATATTCGATATTGCAAGGATTCTCTAACTTTATGTAAATCTACCAGCTGTTGCCAAATTTTTTTGTCTTTTGTAGGTACTCCTTTTACCAAGATAATTAAAGATTGTTGCATTGGGTGTTGCACTCCTAGAGTGTGCACATTTTCTTTTAGATCTAATGGTAAATACACTACTTTTCCACAAATACCTTTCACTAATTCAGAGGGAGGTAATTTCGCAGTTTTTGGTTGAAGGCATATTATTGCTTGAAATGGGTGCACTGTTTGAATTATGATGCTCTCATATAAATTAAGTTGTTGAAGGGGTTTTGGTAGTGGATATAATTCCAAATTATTTGTGATAGCACGTGAAGGAGTTTGGTTGTTGTCAAGTTTTGTAGTGCAGTAACTACAAAGTATTACGGGGTCAGTTATTTCGTATTTGTTTTCTGCTATAAGGTAGAGAGCTAATTCAAACCATTTAGAATCTTCATTGTCTTCTATTTTGTATGATAGGTCTACAGTTTTTGTGTTACTTTTATAAAAAGGTCTGCGGCACCATACACACACATGATTTGGTACTTCAACTGATGTACTTTTAAATTTTAGTATTTCTTTTTTGTATGTGTGTAGTAAAAGGTTGCCATGTGTAGAATTGTTACTAATTTGGTTTACATCTATTTCATTCTGTAAGTGGCTTTCACTTCCAAAATATTTTTTTCTGGATATAATCGATTTCTTCTAGTAGGTCTTTTGCTGTACCATGTAGAAGAATGTTATCTAAATTGGCTAGTGCTTAAGCAGGACTTTTAGCATAGTACAGTTTAGAAACTAGATTTATTATAGTTGAATGATGTGTTGATATCCTTTTGATATCATGAAAGGTGGTTTTGTAAGTAGGTCCTGTAATGCAGGCCAATGAATGTCCTTGTAGTCCTGTGTACTTGCGTACTGGACAGGTATTCATATTTTGCAGTAGTTTAATTTTGATTTTGTCTTTGCTTTTCACATATTGATTGAGGAATTTGCTTAAAGACTTGAACAGTTTTTTGGGAATGTTAGACATTGACGTGCATGGCCATTTGTACACTAGACGTTCTGATTCAGTTGAATGTAGGGGTAATCCTAAGTTTTCAGGGCATATTTTTGTAAGGAGTACTTCTTGTTCCATTATGGTATTATTAACTTTTTCATAACCTTGTCCACTGCTATGTATGGCAATTGTATTTGATTGCTTTTGTTTGTATGCGTCTTCATTAAAGTATGGTTCTGTGGTCGTAGTGTGACTCCATTCACCTCAGCAGATACTTAAGAAGTTCTTTCTGTTGACATTTCGTTCATTGAGAAGTCTTTTTTGTAATTTAGTTATTAGTTTTGTTAGTGGTTTCATTTTGTTTAACACTAAAATAAATAACTTTCTTTTGAGAAGAATTGCACTGTCTATCAACGCTTCTAAGATTAATTTACTACGATAGGTTTTAAGCATTGAACCTGGTTTCTCTCCTGTGTTTATAAGATTTTGAAGGACTTTGTGACGGAACATTTTGGCTAAAATACTTTTCTTGGTATGCTTACTTTGCACTATATCAAGATTTAAAGAAGAAGTTTTATCTGTAGTGATAGCTGATTTTCTGTTAATTGTTTTTTGGTTTGTTTTACATTTTGATAGAGGAGGCAAAGTTTGTGTACTTGAAACTTCTTTTGTTTCATGAAATGACTGTATTAGCTGTTTTGTTTCAACTTCTTTTTTACAAATTCTGCTACAGATGGATGCTTATGTTGGACACTTTTATTTTCATTTGCTCTACTTCTGTGTTGCTTTCTACAGACTTGATTTTTGGTAGGCATTCTTTAGGGTCTGTTGAAAAAATAAAGAAGGTATGGGTTGGGGTGTTCTGCAATGTATGTGTGCTGTGTGCATGAGTGTTTGAGTAAGATGATAAATATGTATGTAATGGTGTGTGATTGTGCATTGGGCAACTACAACTAGTAGGGATGGGTATTCTTGAATTAATGTGTTACTAAACTGGGGTTCAGATGACAGAAAAAAGTAAGCTAGTTGTGTGGAGAAGTATAAATAGTAAATCTAATGCTATACAATTAAAACAGTTGTTTGTTCTATAACATCTAAATTCTAGCGGCTGAGTTGGGTAATTTGTGTGTCGAAAAATAGGAATTTGTGGGCCATTCTGGCTGTAAATCGCTGTTTAAGACATGGGGATTTTTGGACAGAATGGTGCAGAATCTCTATTTTTAGGCACAGAAATAGCATGAATTAACCTTACAGTGTGTTTGAGTAATAATACAAATATTATGCTGATATTCTACTTACTTTTTAACTAAAATGAGCAGGTTACTTCTTAGTTGTTCTTTGTACTTCAAATTCAGCTGCTTCTTTTCAGGAGAATGGTCTTCACTGCAAATGTAAAAGAAACACATTAGTAATTTTGTTTGTATATAGCACTGTTTTTAATTTAGACATTGATTTTTTTAATTGAAATCCTCAGCGCCTTCCTCAAAACCATTAAAACTATCTTATTCACATAAGATACGTTGCACCATTTGAATACATATCATATGTTCTTAATGAATACATTGTATTGCAATGACTAACTGCAGCAAAAAAAGATATCTTTATTATGCCTTGTGAAATTCATAATGTACTACTGAATACCACTTTTCCTGTAACTAAGCTCTTCCAAGTAATAGTGCCTCAATGTCATGGGCTGCTTGTCCTATATAAATATAAGTAATTAAATAAATAAAAACATTGAATAAAATTATGTAATTGTACAAGTATTATTGTTTGAGATCTGAACATAGAGTGTGCATGCAATTTTGTTTGACTATATGCAGTCTATATATTTTATCTCAAAAATGTTAGTTCAACATGATTTGACCTTACAGTGTGTTTGAGTAATAATACAAATATTATGGTGATATTGTACTTACCTTCTTTCTAAAATGAGCAGGTTACTTCTTAGTTCTACCTTGTACTTCAAATTTGGCTGCTTCTTTTCAGGAGAATGGTCTTCACTGCAATTGTAAAAGAAACAAATTAGTAATTTTGTTTGTATACAGCACTGTTTTTAATTTTTAATTGGCATCCTCAGCGCCTTTCTCAAAACCATTAAAACTATCTTATTTACATAAGATACGTTGCACCAGTTGAATACATATGATATGTTCTTAATGAACATATTTATTGCAATTACTAACTGTAGCAAACAAAATATCTTTACAATGTCTTGTGACATTTATAATGCAGCACTGAATACCATTATTCCTGTAACTAAGCTCTTCCAAGTAATAGTGCCTCAATGTAATGGGCTGCTTGTCCTATATAAATGTAAGTAATTAAATAAATAAAGAAATAAAAAAATATGTAATTGTACAAGTATTATTATTTGAGATTTGAATATAGAGTGTCCATGCAATTTTGTTTGACTATATGTAGTCTATATATTTAATTTCAAAAATGTTAGTTTAACATGATTTGAGTGTGTGTGTGTGTGTGTGTGTGTGTATAAAGAAATTAAATAGTATAACGGTTTGTAAGTGACCGTTGATTTTAGAAGATTGAAAAAAAGACAGTAGATTCATTTTACAAATTACACAAGCTAAAAGTCAGTTAGAAAATGTGTTCATGTACTGTACAGAAAATAAGCATACCTGTAGTTTGTGTTCATGCATATGGATATGCATGGAGCTTCAAGTAGAAATCTTGGAGACTTGTACAGTATTTCTTGTAGATGGTGCTTGCCAATGATATGACACTTGTACTCAGAGAGATTCACAGTACATTTGCAGTGCTGATCTATGATGATGCAGTTAGATGTAGAGGTCTTGAATGTGATTGGTGGATGGTCATGTGACTTCTTAGCTACATCCAATGAGGGAATGGCATAGAGAGTGAAGTGGAAATGGAAGAAGGGCTGTTCATGTTACGATATGTCCGCAGACATGGCGATAGTTCGCAGACATCGGGTGTTACATCTGGGGATTTTTGGGTTCAGAAGTCATGCAAATGAGAATGAGCACTGAAAGAGATTGGTCAGGAGAGTTTAGTGGGTGCGTTGTGCCAGGAGAGAGTTTCTCGGATACTCTTTTTGCTGAGAGAAGAATAGATAGCTATGGCTGTGTGTTTCAGAAAACAGATTGTTTGGATTTTGGGAGACTCGTGGATACATTAGTTGAAGGTGCATGCAGAAACCTGTGGAGTAGCTGTAGATCTTGGATTCCCACATGTGGAAGTACACTGTCATGGAGTATGTGGAATGAAGTGGTTGGACTTGTTCCCTCTCTGTGCTACTTTGGAGACAGAGCAACATCCAGATATAATTATAATTCATTGTGGAGGGAACAGTTTAGGACATGTGTCTGGAATTTCTTTGCAATTTACAATGAAAGAAGGACTTGGGAAGGTCATGGACATGTTTCCAAATTCTCAAGTAATTGTTTCACGGATTCCACAGAGACAAATGTGGCTTCGTTCTTCGTCATTTGGTCCACAAATGGAGAAAGCAAGGCGCAATGTCAATGAGGCTGTTTGTGCCTTTCAAAGAGATTTTGGCATGTCCTCTTTTCACAATGAAAATATTATGTTTCGTAGTACATATATTTTTTCACAGAGATGGAGTACATCTAACTTATGCTAGCAATCAGAATTTTCTAAGAAACATACAAAATGCATTGCAACCTTTTTTAGAATTACAGCATCCATTTTGAAGTAGGTGTTGAGTATTTATAATTTTTCAAACACAAACACCACTCAAAGGCTCTTTTCAGAGCCACCCCTTCTTCCCAGAGAAAATTGCAATGGTTATTATAGGGTAGCACCCCAAAATTTTAGATGTCCGCGGACTTCTAAAAAATACAAAGTGTGTTGTTTCATTTATTTTCACTTCTATTTTTTAACTGTGAAAGGCGGCTCTGAAAAGAGCCTTATTTTTTTTGATTTTTGTTGTTTTATATTTGTTTTGTTTTTTTATACACGACACACTAGAAGAGGAGGGGAAAGGAGGGTAAAGGGGGGACACCAACCACAGGGATAAAAAAGGGCGAGCTGAGAGAGGAAGATGTAGAGTGGGTTTTATTTGGGTAGTGAGCAGGTCTTCTCGTGCTCTGAGACGATAGTCTCAAAAGCACTGCGAAGACGCTCTCCCCTGCAGAGTTCTGCGTCGCAGTACATACACACAACTGTAACCCTCGAAAGGTAGGGGTCATCAGCATTGTGTATGGCCGGTGAGGCAGATTGAGGAAGACGCTGTCCCAAAGGAGTGTTCCTTGTGGTGACAGGATCAAAAACGGAGGATGAAGTAGAGGAAATCAACCTACTACGCTCCTCGCAAGGTACAACCTTGCAAACGGCCCCAGTGTGGAATGACTAGAGGTGTTGCTTCATTTTAGTTGTCCCAGAGCTATACGAACCATGCCTCCCGCGACTCAGTACCATTTTGCACTCATTACAGGTGACTCAGTTCGCACAAGCCTTAGGACCATTCCCATGAATGGTAAATAACCGCCACACCCAAGACTCACGCCGAGTGTGGATAGTAGGGATTTCCACTACCTCATTTTCGTCATCCTCTTCTTCCTCCTCTGCATCCTCACTCCTGTTCCCCTCTTAAGGCCCTTGGGGAGGTGGTGGTGGTGGAAGGGGTAGGGGTGGTGCTGAAGCAGGTGCAGCACCAGGTGGCAGTAGTGCAGCCATGGATGCCATCTTGATGATGGTATAATCTGCAAGTTGCAGGAAAAATAGCTGTGCTCTGAAGAATAGCCAGAAACACCATGAGAATAAGCGTGGTCTTTTATAGGGGTGCTTGTATGCTGTCCGCAGACATGCGTGCTGTCCGCGGACAGATCTAACACAAAGAAAGGTTCAAAAAGTATGTAGAAACTCAGGATTAGTATGTGGGACTTGTGCTATGGTGAGTTTTTATTGAGAAATATTGTGGATTACTTGAAAATGTACTTTTACATTGTTCGGGGACACATGCGTGGGCGCGGTCACATGATCGCTTCGCTGACATGTCCGCCAAGGAAGCGGCTGTCTGAAGGACACCAAATGCACAGACATTGGTTTGCACATGCGCGTTGATGTTATACGGACACTGTTCGGGTCCTGAAGTAATTAAAAGTGCATCACACATCAAACGAACAGTTACGGACAGCCGTTTGTTCTTAGAACTGTTTCAACTTCCTTGTGAACAATACGGACTGACATAGTGTCCTCAGGACACCTCCATTTTCGTTTATTTATGAACATTTCATAACACTGCGTTTGTTCTTAGAACAGTTTCAGCTTGGCAGCGAACAGTAAGGACAGGTATAGTGTTCTTCAGGACACCTCCATTTTTGTTTATTTACGCACATTTCAGGACACCACGTGTGTTCTTAGAACAGTTTCAACTTGGTAGCGAACAGTACAGACAGGTGTAGTGTTCTTCAGGACACCTCCATTTTCGTTTATTACGAACATTTCAGGACACCACTTGTGTTCTTATAACAGTTTCAACTTGCTAGCGAACACTACGGACATGGTTAGTGTTCTTCAGGACACTTCCATTTTCGTTTCTTTACGAACATTTCAGGACACCCCGTGTGTTCTTAGGACAGTTTCAACTTGCTAGCGAACAGTACGGACAGGTATAGTGTTGTTCAGGACACCTCCATTTTCGTTTCTTTACGAACATTTCAGGACACCGCGTGTATTCTAGAACAGTTTCAAATTGCTAGCGAACAGTACGGACAGGTATAGTGTTCTTCAGGACACCTCCATTTTCGTTCATTTATGAACATTTCAGAACACCCGCGCTGTCCGCGGGCACCTAAATTGTTTTTTTTTTTTTTTAAAAACTGAAACTAATTACAACACAATATAAAAATGTAACTTTATTTAACATATATTAACAATTTATGAAAGAGAAGGTGAGGCAGAAATGGAAACAAAAAAAAAGGAGAATTAGGGGTTTCAACATGATTGGTATCAGGTGAAGAAGGGATGGAAGTCTCATCAAAACGTTTTGGGTTATGGAGAGGGTTTGGGGATAATTGACTGGGATATGGTGAGGGGGACAAGTACATGTGGGACAATGGTATGAGGTTTTTGTTTTAAAATGATCTTCAACAAAAGTTTTCAAATTATTAAAATTGGTCAACAATAAATCCATTTTTTCTTTTATGCTGTCAAGAGTGTTATCCATAACAGTTTCTTCAGAGGTATTTTCTATTTTGGTATGCTCTGTGCAAAAATATATATATATATATATATATATGTTAAATGTAAATAACATAATAGTTATTAAATGGTTTATATTGTAAAGTGTCTACCATTAGTTTCACTATCTTCTGACATTTCCTCATGTGGGAAATGCTCCTCTAGCCATTCCAGAGTACTAGACATTTCTGTGAGAAAAAAAAGATAATATATATTTTTTTTTTTATCTAATACAGAAAGTTTATAAATATATGAGTGAAATGAAGTACACTTACTATTTCAGGTAAGATATGTTCTGAGTACTCTGTAGGTTGGTCTTGCTCTTAGTTGTGGAGTGTCTGTGCGGAAATTATGTTGGAAGCCTATTTATCTTCTTTTGGTATATTCCATTTTAGAACATATTGTATTTAAATGAATGGTTAGTGTGTTACATATATGGGTTACACTTCTTATGTATTACTACATATAATGTGTATGTGTGCTGCTTTGTGAATTTGTAAAATGCTCCTATGTTATGATATAACAATTAAACATACCCCCCCAGAGTTTTTAGGTAATGGTACTGTTGTCCGAACATGTCCGCGGACATTAAAAGAGTTCAGGGACATCAAATTCAGTAGAAGGGGTTCAGTATGTTCCATATTACATGTACATAAAGTCATTATTGTTAAGTTGTGCTACTAAAAACCTATGAAATTCAGTGAAAAATCTTTGTTAAAGGGACATTATGGTTAAGTTGCGCTACTAAAAACCTATGAAATTCTGTGAAAAAAACTGTTAAAGAGATGTTATGGTTAAGTTGCGCTACTAAAAACCTATGAAATTCAGTGAAATAAACTTTGTTAAAGGGACATTATGGTTAAATTGCACTACTAAAAACCTATGAAATTCAGTGAAAAAAACTTTGTTAAAGGGACGGTATGGTTAAGTTGTGCTACTAAAAACCTTTGAAATTCAGTAAAAAAACTGTTAAAGGGACGTTATGGTTCGAAGTAAAACCGAAAAAAAACTTGAACTTCGCCAGTTATGGTAAGCTAAGCAATCATAACTCACGCCACCACCGTACACTGCTAAGACAAACACCCACGACATCAAAGATGACATCACAAATGTCATTGATGACATCACTGATGACATCACATGTCTGGCTTACTCTTTTTTCCTTTACTGACACATATAGGCCACATGGTTTTCTTCAGTAAGAGTCAGAAACTTAACATTTTATTTTATTTGTATACCTATCCTTCAAGTAGATTTTTACAGTAATTCCCTTAGAGTCCAGTCACATCATATGAAACATGTACATAGGGGAAGACACAAGCTTGAAAGCCAGCAATACTTTCTGTGCATAAAAATAATCTATAGCGTTATCAGCACTTTCTGATAGTTCTGTTGTTTTTTTATGGCTGTACTTTCCCTGTATATGCTCATATTTGTATACATTGTACTCACACTACTTTCCTTAGGGTCCAATCACATCATGTGATACAAATAAATTGGGTAAATAGCAGCTTTGAAATAGCAATCATTTATTTGCATGAAAATAATCAGTTAGGTTATAATTTGTTTCTGCTACTACTTCTGCTTTTTTGCTAACTTCGCTTTCCCTCTATATACCCATATTTGTATGTGTTCTTGTCTCTTTGTGTTTTGTCTGTAGTAAAGCAATTATGTAATACATGGGTTTTATTAGCTACTTATTACATATTTCACAGTACACACATTTCTATTAAGAAAACAATTATCATTTCATTATTCAGCATATCAACATTACAAATATTATACCTTCATCTTGTACGCTGCACACGATGCTATGTTTCTGCATGAGTAGCTTAGTATACTAGATAGAATCCCATAATAGAATGCTATTTATAACAATGCATCGTTCAATGCACTAATTAGGGTATGATATTTATTGCAATGATCCTTGACACTTTTTTCGCAACATTATAATAAGAATCTCTTGTACACATATTTTATGAAAAGTACATACACATGTGATGTCATCAGTGATGTCATCAATGACATTTGTGATGTCTTCTTTGATGTCGTGGGTGTTAGTCTTAGCAGTGCACTTTGGTGGCGCGAGTTATGGTTGCTTAGCTTACCATAACTTGCGAATTTCAGGTGTTTTTCTGTTTTACTTGGAACCATAACGTCCCTTTAACAAAGTTTTTTCACTGAATTTCATAGGTTTTTCGTAGCGCAACTTAACCATAACGTCCCTTTAACAAAGTTGTTTCACTGAATATATATATATGTATATATATATTCAGTGAAACAACTTTGTTAAAGGGACGTTATGGTTAAGTAGCACTAACAAAAACACATGAAATTCAGTGAAAAGATTTTGTAAAGAGACATTATGGTTATAAGTAAAACTGAAAATCCCATGATATTCGCCAGTTACGGTATACTAAGCAACCATAACTCGCGCCACCTGCATGCAAGGCTAAGACTAACACCCAGGACATCAAAGATGATATCACAAATGACATTTTGATTAAACGTCTTTAAAAGGGGCTGTGTTTATAATGTTAGTAACAAGATGTAAGGGGTGATCAGCATACCTATCATGAAATATTTAATGTTTTAAATAATGCACACATAGGAACAACACATGATATTGGAGTGTTTTTGTTAATACAGGAACCTAATTAAACATACACATAGGCAATGGCAGAAGCATGCACCATAGAAGTAAATTCATTTTTATCAGGTCATTTTGGATAGTAAAATAATGAATGATACCTTTTCAGAGTTTGAGTGATATGATATAATGATATGATATGATATGGCATTTATAACGCGCCAATACACAAGTGTTTCGAGTAATGTGAAACATGGAATAAATAGCTAATACCTAATAATTGAAGATGTACTACATACTTGTGTTAGTACAAACATATATATGAAGACCCATAATGCATACAAATCATACAGGGAAACTTCAGTAAGGAGGAAAGAAACAACACAACCAAAAAAAGACAGTTACATTAGAATTCATCATCAAGTACAGAAATTATCTGTATGTTTGAGGATTGGTTATTTCCCTATGTATGTGCACCATGAACTGAGGCCATATCCTAAGGAAAGTGCCTTAACAACATATAACAAGGCTAATGTCTATATATGTAACACCTTTTGATTTTTAAGATTATCTCTATCAGTGAACTAAACCGCGTGGCCTAGATATGTCAATGAACTAAAAGAAGTGGCCCAGATATGTGATGTCATCAATGACATTTGTGATGTCATCTTTCATGTCCTGGGTGTTAGTCTTAGCAGTGCACAGAGGTGGGGGCGAGTTATGGTTGCTAAGCATATGAATTTTCAAGATTTATTTTCAGTTTTACTCGTAACCATAACGTCCCTTCAACAAAGATGTTTCACTGAATTGTATGGCGTTAACCAAATCAAAATTTTTTCTATGAATTTCATAGGTTTTTATAAGTGCCCCTTTAATCTGCTACAAGTTCCTTATATTATACGCCCCTGCCCGATATGCCTAATATGGAGTCTGTGGACTGTATGGTAGTCTGTGGATATCTGGTGGCATTTACAAGGCTCAGAATCATTGGGGAGGCCCAAAGAAGAAGTACCCAACAACCAACGAACAGATGTACATAAAATGGCAACTAATGTTTACAACATGTAAATATACCTTTTCGTACAAACACGTAAAAAGATTCGAATTATTTTTTTATTTAGCACACATTGCAATGGAATGCACCAATCACAAACCATAACTGTACACTTCATTTAATCTCCTCACTACAACTCTGCATACACATTGAGAAACGCTGGGTGCTTATTGCACAAGTAATTCTCACTAAATAGTAAATGCATTTTATTTATTTCGCTAAGCTTTCAGTTTACAAACATGTGTTATAAAACAGAAGCACTGTTCCCACAGAAATGGCAAACACACGTGAGTGGTTAAGAGGAGAACTTCCCAAAATAAAAAATGAGTGACAATGAGATCCCCAATAGTATACAATAGATATTTTAATGTACGCAAATAATGTATTTTGTGCACATCTTACTAAAATAATAATTTCTATTTTTCTTACATTGCATAGTTTTCATGAAGAACCCATGCCCCCGTTTAATTATACCCAATCCTCAGAATCACAAAGAGAAGTCCTGTCCTTAACTGTAAATAATCAAATCGTGAATTTAGTAATGATTTGAAAGAACGTGTACAGTGTGTGAAAAATCATGTGATTAAAAATGTTCCCTATCACTGTCCTTCTTGCACCTGTCCCCTTTGTCCCCAGCAGTCATCCCCAGCAAGTCCATTTTACTGAAAGACTCTTTGATGAAACCTTCCTCCCATCATACTTATTGTACAAAAGTTCTTGATTCTCCCATTTATGTTTCCCATTCGATACCCCATCCCTTTCTTGAATAAATATATTTTTTGTACCATAAATGTTTTGTTTATTGTTGTGTAATATTCAATTTTTTTTAAAACTCCCATTATGAGTCCACGGACACCTCCAATGTCTGGGGTGTCTGCATCAAAATGGAGCTGCCCCCAGAGAAGCGCGATGTTTTGACACTTTTTTTGTGTGTGATCCACTTTTAATTAGTCTGCAGACACCCTGCCTGTTCTTCAGACACCCAGTGCATGCGCCCTGTGATTCCCACCTGATGGGTGTTCACGGACGGGCGCCAGGGCCGCAGACGACTGTGGACGTCATCATCTGACCGCACCCGTGCAGAGTGACGGCGGTGTTCGCAAACAGTTTTTTTTCTAGCCAATCTAGTGTGTTTCACGGAGAAATGTTACCTTTGCACAGCTTCAGACTCATTCTACATTGATCTGGAACTTTTTACAACTTTTCAAGGATTATTTTTGTCTGGGTTGCCCGCGGACAGTACGTCTGTCCATGGACGGTTCCTCTAAATGGACCCACCATTACTTATCCCCATTCTCAATCTGGCTGTACCAGAAAAATTTAATTGAGTTGAATTGATATTTTATTTGTATCGCGCTCGTACAAAAGTGTTTCAGAGCATGACAAGGCAAGGGAGGGGAACAAGAAAGAACAAAAACAACAATCTTACTAGGCCCAGTGACATTGAGAATGTGAAAGTGCAAGGGAGAGGAAGAAGAGGAAAGTGCCTGGGGGCAGGAAAAGAGATGAGCAGGGAGAAAATAAATAAAACAATAAATAAATCAATAAATAAATAAATAAATAAGAGCAACAAACAGTAGTAGTGCAGCCGGCAGGTGCTGGGTGTAAGGCAGCAGACAAGGTGTGCCAGATAAGTGCAGATACAATTTTTATTTTAAAACAGGTGGTGTGACTGTAGGGATACAGATACAGATCCCAGTGCAAGGGATTGCTGGGAGGCAGTGCAGGTGAGTGGCAGGCTGAGCAGGTGCCTGCGCCCGAATGTCAGAGGGGGACCATGTGCACAATGGCGGGACAGAAAAGATCAGCAGGGGAGAGGAGGAGAGAAGGCAGAAGCAAAGAAGAAGGTCTTGAGGTGCGTCTGGAACCAGAGATGGTTCTCCTCAAGTTTAAGAGTAGCAGGGAGGCTTTTCCAAAGGGAGGCCCCAGCAAAAGATAGAGATCTACCCCCAGATCACTTTTTAGGAAAACGACTGACCATGAGGGAGTTAGTGGTAGAGGAGCGAAGAGCTCAGGAGGGAAGGCATTTGCAGAGGGAGAGCTGAAGGTATTTTGGGCCCAGGACCCAGAAAGCCTTGTGGACAAAGCAAAGGATCTTGAAGTTAATCCTTACTGCCACTGAGAGCCAATGGAGAGATTTCAGGGCTGGATAGATACAATTCCAGGGCTTGAGGACAATGACAAGTCTTGCAGTACTATTCTGGATAAGTTGCAAAGGATGGAGAGTAGAAGCAGGTACATTTAGAAAGGGGCTGTTGCAATAGTCCAATCTAGAGAGAACCAGGGTTCGAGATACAGTGACCTTCAGGGTTAAGGAGAGGAAAGGTAGAATACCTCTGACGAAGTGCAGTAGGAAGTTAGATATTTTTGACACATCAGATATGTGGGCAGAGAAGGAAAGCTTGGAGTCAAAGATGACCCTGAGGTTCTTAGCCTTACAGGTGGGCGTGGGAGGAGGGCCAAGGGAGGCTGGACAAAAAGGGACAGGAGAGGAGGATGAAGTTCTGTCAAAGAGGAGGATCTCCATCTTGCTGGCATTCAGGCAAAGATCATTGGTGGCACACCAATCCTGAATGGCAGAAAGGCAGTCGGAAATGAGAGAAGGAGAAGATGTGTCCGAGGGAAGCCTGAAAATAAGTTGAGTGTCATCCGCATAGCACTGGAAATTGCAGCTGAACATGACAATGCAGTGGGCAACAGTTGCCAGGTATTGGTTGAAAAGCCAGGGTGAGAGGTTAGACCCCTGGGGAACACCATAGGTAGAAAGAGAGATAGATGACAGGAAGGACCCAAGTTGGACCTGGGGGGATCGATCAGGGAGGAAAGAGGTCAGCCAGGCCAGAGTCTGATCGGTGATACCCAGGTTGTCACAGAGACAGTTGATCAGGATGGTATGGTTGACCATGTTGCAGGCAGAGAAGAGATCGAGTAGGATGAGGACATAGGTGATGTTAGAGTCAAGGTTGGAGAGCAAATCTTCACGGATGTTCAGGAGAGCTGTTTCCATACTTCTGGCTGCTCTAAAGCCAGACTGATGGTCATGGAGACAACCAGCAGAGTCATAGTGAAGGTTAAGCTGTGAGATGGCCAGCTTTTCAAGAAGTTTTCCCAGAAAAGGAGTGATGGATATTGGGTGATAGTTAGCCAGGCAAAATGGGTCTGCTCTGAGTTTATTGAGAAGAGGGTGCACAAGAGAGTGCTTCAGAGGGGAGGGGAAGGCTCCTTAGAGCAACTGTTTCACTGCTGGGCAAATCTATTTTGCAAAACTTGTTCTTGGAAACAATTGCATCTCTTATGGGCATTGTTTCTTTCCAGCCACCCCCACCATTACTACCACCATCATCATCTGGAGGGCCAGGAGAGGGGAACACTTGTCCTAATACAGAAGATGAGGATCAAGAAGAGGAAGAATAGAATGAAGTGGAGGAAGTGTCTGTCACCAGTACTCTGAGTCCTGGGTGTGTCAATTTTTCATGACCGTTGTAAATGTCCCAACGGTTTGTGCAAGCAAGTTTCGATGCACTGAGTGCAAAGTTGTACTCAGTTGCGGGAAACCTGGCTTCTACTTCCATGAGGTGCCATACCAAATCAACCCACGCAACTGCTCTGAGAAAGGCAATACCTTTCTCAGGTAAGAGCAGGTTGACTTCCTCCACCCGATCATCTTCATCTGCTCCTGTCACCACAAAGGATATCCCTTTGGGGCAGAGAATCCCAGCGGCAGCTTCACAGGCCATACCACATGCTGTTGACCCTTGCCTTTCACGGTTAACCCTGCTATGAAAAACACTGCCTACTGCCTGATTAAGTCCCTTCCAACATCTTCCTCTCTCTACCAGCCCTTTTGTCCATGTGGTTGGTGTCCCTTCAATCCCTTCCCTGCACTGCCTTGCCTCTCCTGAAAAAAATGGCAAAAAACAATACAAAATTGAAAAAACAGAAACAATGTTCCTTTAGGAGCCACCTTTCACAGTTAAAAAATGGAGTGAGAAGAAAAGTCACAGGCCCCTGTGCACCCGGACAGAGTCATAGTCAGCAAACATTTTAAGAATTCCAGGTGTGGGACAATTGAATTCATTTGCATTGTTTCACCTTCAAAAAGGGTGGCTCTTAAATGATTATTTTATTTCTGTTTTTAGCTTTTACATAAGTTTTTAAATGTTTGGTTTTACAAACTGAACTAAGAAAAGATTTCACTGAATTAAATGACTTCTTCTCACTTTCCCAAAACTGCTTTTTGGAGAGATGGAGTCTATCTATCAAATGTAATGTTCTCATTATCAAGCAATGTCATGTCAACATCTGACACAAAAGCAGAAAGAACTTTATTGACGGTGCAACTTGCTTTTTCCATTTTTGGACCAAGTGAACTTGAGCGCATCCACAACTGTCTCAGGGAAATGCATGGAGAAAAAAAAAAACTTTAGAACTAGGGAATATTTCCTTCAACTTTCCCAATGTCTCCTTCATTGCAAACTGCAATGAAAAGCCAGTCATGTTCCCCAAACTCCCTCCCCACAATTAACAATAATAATGTCTGGATGTTTCAATTCAATCATATTTGCACAAAATGGGAGCAAATCCACACACCTAATGCCTCGCACTCCATACCAGAACACTCCAAATTCAGGGAATCCAAGATGTTTTATTATTCCACAATGCTCAGCATACACCTTCAACTAATAGACCAAAGAGTCCCCCAAAATCCAAACACTCTACCTGCTGAAAGACGTTGCCAGGGCCATTTCCTATCCTCTCACAACTCCTACTGACCAAACTCCTGCTATCCTCTCTTCCTGTACACCACAGCCATGAAAGCTCATTGGCTGATCCTCGATATCTGCAGACATCCACAACTGTCTGCGGTCTCAGCAGTCCCATTTCCATGCCAGGCAACCTTAAAAGACACGGATGTGCACATACTATCCACAGACTACCACGGTGTCCATGGATGTCGCAGACACTCAAAGGGGTGGGGGGTAGATTAAACACAATTTAGGTTATTTAATCTTTAGTGGTGGCTCTCCAAAGAACCTTTTTTGGGGTTTGTTAACTAACATCTTTTTTGCCTTGTTTTGCTTTAATGTACAGTAGTACTGTACAGTCTACAACTTCCTTTACAATTTCCTTACAGGATAATTTTCAATTAATTCCTAACATTGTAAATGAAAATTGCATTTCCAACATCTGTGAAGTGAACTCCATCTTGACAAAAAAAAAATCACACCATCAGAACTTATATTGTCATTCTCAAAAGATGACATTGCTGCAGCATATAGAAAAGCAGATACAGCTTTATTGACAAGATGCCTTCATTCTTCAATTTGTGGACTGAAAACATTTGTTGGACATCTCCATGTTTGCCTCTGATTTATTTAAGAAAATATATTATTTTAAAGAAATTCATCAGGGCAACCTGCGAAGACACTAGAGTCAAAAACACCAAACTGTCCCATCCACAATGCACAATCAGATTGTCAGGACTTTTGAAGTGAGCCATAGTCTCACAGCATGAAAAAAAGCTTGCCCAGTTTAAGCCACAAATACCTCCACTTTTGCCAATCCAATATTTCCAAGCATACCATGATTTTCATCATTCGCCTTCAATAACTGAACTGAAGAGTCCTGCATATTGCAAACTGTCTTCCTTCTCAAAGGCGTAGCCATAGCCATTGACAGTGCTCTCACAATGCCTGGAAACAAAATGTGTGCTACCCTCTCTTCCTGTACACCATGCCCAGCAAACCTGACTGGCAAATCCCCACAGTCCCCTTTTCATGCCATACATCAACAAAAGACCCGGATGAGTCATGTGCCATCCATGGACTACTGCGGTGGCTGCGGTCCTCATAGCACAGGGGCAGCCCTTCTACCCTTTCCACTTCTATGTTCTTAACACTCCTTCATTGACTGCTTTAAAAGAGTCACACATCCATCCACCAATCACACCCAAAACCTCTACACCTAACCCTGTCATCTCACTTCAACACTTCAGATGTACACTTGAACTCTCAGAGTACATACCTGATGCAGATGCCTGTTAATGAAAGGCATCTGCATCAAAAACTACTGTGCAACTGTACAAGATTTCTATTTCCAGATTCAACAAGATCTGCATCTAACAAAACATAGTACAGGTAGGCTTATATTTTAAAACATGTTTTCTTCAACTCTTTCACAAATTTCTGATACTTACCTTGTAATAAGCTTCTTAAAAAGCACATTCTCTTTTTAAACCACTTTAGCAAATGTCATACATTGCAGCTGTTAGGGAGAGTTCTCAGAAATGTGGTAATTCCCATCTACATTAGAGACACTCATCTCTTTTGCTGGACTTGAGGACTTTACATTTTTTCATCCTAGAGAAAGTGAGACCTTTTTTCCACTCTCTCATGTATTTTTCATTGATTTGATCTCTGTGTTTCTTTTCACTTTGGAATCTGACAAACTCCATAGGCATCATCTTTTTACATTGTGTCACACAGCATCTTCAGTGCAGTGACACAGGGAAGTCTTCTAGATTTCCCAAAGGTTTACATACCTTACCTTGGTTAAACTACTGTTTCTAAGAGCAGTGAATTGAAATTGAATTAACATTTTGTAACTTTCTAGACCCAGCAAACACTATCTTACAATGGGGTGCTGGAGGGCTTACTTGGTATCCCCTTTGTCTAGTTTCTCATGTAAAATTTTTATGTTACCCTTTCTACAATTAATGGCTGGTGGCAGTGGTTTACTTTTTTCCTACCATTGTGCGTTTCTACAGTGGGCTGCAATTGCAGCTGCAGTAAAGCACACATGGCTGCCCGTTTTGTCAAAATTGCCCCAGTGTTCTTTGCTTGCCATTTCTTGTTGGAAAGTTCCTTCTTGAGATTTACTCTGCACGCCAAACCAGGTTTGGTCCCTTTGTTCATTTTGATTCATGAGTGAAGCCTGCCTCTGGCTCCAGCATGTCTGGCTGGGCTGGAAGCGAGGGAGGTGCCCTAAACTCCCCATGCTTAGTGCCTTTGGTTACAGGAATGCACCCAAATGTGATTGGCCGGCTGGCTGAACTCGGTGTGATTGACAGCTAGGCTGCAAATGAATGGGAGAATCCTGCATAAAAGGCAAGGTCTTTTGCTCGAAAGGCAGATTCGACTACGGGACGAAGGAATCTGATGAAGAACTTGGAAGAGATGCTTGCTGCAACTCCTGGACCATTGGTTTGCCCTGTGAAGCCCTGCTGCATTGCTGAAGCTCCGAATTTACCTCAACTAGGGAAGCCCTGCAAAGGACGACTTCTCGCCTTCGGTTGTGGGACCAATCGACTCCAAGACAAACTCATCTGGAAATCTTCTTGAAGATGGTTGTACTTCCATTGCTGCTGCAGGAACCGATTGCCAGGGAGAGGAACACCAGAATCTTGTGTGTCATCTTGAAGTTGGACCTGAGCTCCACGAAGATCCTCTGGACTCCCATGAAGCAGGACTGACCAAACCAGAGCCACCTCAACAGAGTGCTGGACCCCAGATGGGAGGACAATCCATAAGATATCCAGGAACCAAGGTGGTGCTATTTGAGAGAAGCTGAAACCGCAGTGCTGATGATCTGAAGTTTTCCCATTGCTTCCGATGACGTCCTCCCTCTTGTCCCCACGACTGAGGCCCAGGAACAAAAGGATCTACCATACTACAAATGGAACAGAAGCAAGCGGGAACCAATTTCTTCAAACCAAAGGTACTGTAAAACTAAGGGATTGCTTACCTCTTGTTGTGTGGCCCAGCAGCGATTTCATTTTCTACAAAGATTTCTAAAACATAATGCAATACTTTTTTACTTACCTTCAAGAAGTGTCCAGCTCACCTAGACTTTTGCTCAATTGACATTGGCTGGCCTG